>NC_067248.2:129688358-129991389 GCF_019359855.2 Lolium perenne
TGTAAAAATGGATGTTGCATGGCAATATATCTCGGAACAGCTATGGAAATGCTGTGGTAGGTAGGTATGGTGGTTGTTTTGAGGAGATGTATGGGCTTATGTGTAGGAGAACAAGAGAAAGTTCTCCCACGGGTTTGGATGTACCGGCGAAGTATGCACAATTCTCAATGTGAGCAAAAGGCAATGCACAGTACCGAAGAGGCTAGCAAATTTGGATGGTGGAAGTGCCAAAAACCGTAGCTTAACATTAGTCAAAAAGAACTCACAAGCTTATTGCAAACAACTAGCAGGTTCATCATTAAGAGCATGATTAAAATTTACTCCAAGGAGGGCCGTTCACGGTGGCACAAGTACCCCGCTAGCTCCCTCGACCTTCAGCACAACTTAGTTATTACGATGAACTCTCAGACATGGAAAGCTATCAAGTCCAACTACGCCTTCAACTATTTAAATAGAGTTTGTAGTACGGCACAAGCTTAAAGATAACAATCCACTACTAATTTTAACTCATTTATCCAGCAAGCCTTACCATCTAAATATCTCAAAACATTTGCAAAGAATCAAGTTATCAAAGCTCAATGTTCTACAAGTATTTTATTATACACTACCACATGCAACATTTCCCGTTTCCAACCATACAACAATTTAACGAAGAAGAAACTTTGCCATGAATATTATGAGTAAAGCCTAAGGACATACTTGTCCATATGCTACAGCGGAGCGTGTCTCTCTCCCATAAAGTGAATGCTAGGATCCATTTTATTCAAACAAAACAAAAAACAAAAACAAACCGACGCTCCAAGAAAAAGCACATAAGATGTGATGGAATAAAAATATAGTTTCAGGGGAGGAACCTGATAATGTTGTCGATGAAGAAGGGGATGCCTTGGGCATCCCCAAGCTTAGACGCTTGAGTCTTCTTGATATATGCAGGGGTGAACCACCGGGTGCATCCCCAAGCTTAGAGCTTTCACTCTCCTTGATCATGTTGCATCATACTCCTCTCTTGATCCTTGAAAACTTCCTCCACACCAAACTCGAAACAACTCATTAGAGGGTTAGTGCACAATATAAATTGACATATTCAGAGGTGACACAATCATTCTTAACACTTCTGGACATTGCATAATGCTACTGGACATTAATGGATCAAAGAAATTCATCCAACATAGCGAAAGAGGCAATGCGAAATAAAAGGCAGAATCTGTCAAAACAGAACAGTTCGTATTGACGAATTTTAAAATGGCACCAGACTTGCTCAAATAAAAATGCTCAAATTGAATGAAAGTTGCGTAAATATCTGAGGATCATGCACGTAAATTGGCTTAATTTTCTGAGTTACCTACAGGGAGGTGGACCCAGATTCGTGACAGCAAAGAAATCTGGAACTGTGCAGTAATCCAAATCTAGTACTTACTTTTCTATCAACGGCTTAACTTGGCACAACAAAACACAAAACTAAGATAAGGAGAGGTTGCTACAGTAGTAAACAACTTCCAAGACACAAAATAAAAACAAAGTACTGTAGGTAAAAACATGGGTTGTCTCCCATAAGCGCTTTTCTTTAACGCCTTTCAGCTAGGCGCAGAAAGTGTGTATCAAGTATTATCGAGAGATGAAGTGTCAGCATCATAATTTGTTCTCATAATAGAATCAAAAGGTACCTTCATTCTCTTTCTAGGGAAGTGTTCCTGTTGATCGCCAAAACCCACTGGCGGGCAGCGGCCTGTCAACACGGTAGAGCCGGGAAGAGCCTAGAGCTGCGGCTGGCTGAGACCCCTCCGAGCGACGGCCCGCAATGCTCTTCTGGTCACACGCGGCGATGCGAAGTGCAAGGGCGTGCCACCTGACCTATACCTGGTCAGGAAGGTGATGGGGATGCCTCGCTTAGTTCCTGCATGGCATACACGTAAACATTAAATAAGAGCCTCGATCGGCTCTCAGGTTATCCTGTGAATCGGCTCAAAGAGCCGATCCACCCATGATCCGTGCGGGGTGCACGAATACTTGGTGATCCTGCTTGATCAAGATATAGCTAATGAGATCTACGACGATTTAGGGTTTTCACCGCATAATCGGATCATCCTACTCCAGGTTGGGCCTCGCGGCCACGCACGGTGCTCGTAAGCCGATCCTAAACAAGGCCACACAACCAACATGACGTTGATCATCGGAACATCCTGTTTAGGACTTGCGAACGCCACCCTACGTGCCACTGGATCCTCCCCCCCTTTGTAAGGCCTAACTAATGCAGATATTAAACTAATCCTTGCATAACAAGGAGCAATCGTAACGGATCAGATCTACTAGATGATGAACAGTAGGTGCCGCCCCACGCCTGAGATAGGCGTGAGGGCGGCTAGACATGCGAGGGTTGCACTACGTAAGCATGTTTATACGAAGAGCTATGCTAACCCTAACACATCTATGATAACTACGTTGCGCGCCATCAAAGACGCTTCAGTACGCGCAACGCATGAACAACGTGGAGCTTGTGCTGCCTAGATCGCAAGATGCGATCTAGGCAGCATGTCGCTTACCTGATTGAAACCCTCGAGTTGAAGGAGTTGGCGATGCGCCGAGATTGGTTTGTTTTGGGGTGAACGTTGTGTTGTTGTTTATTCCATAAACCCTAGATACATATTTATAGTCCAGCGGACTTTCTAACGTGGGAATATCCCACCGTGTGCGATACAAATTCTAAATCTTGATCTAAGATATAACCTACTATAATTAAAGATACATGGGCAAACTAGCCCAAATTCTCCGTGCAAGGCCGCTTCAGAGATCTTCCACGTGTAGTCCTCTAAGCTCATCTCTCTTACGGCCCACCTCTGGATTTGTCCAAAATCTGGTGATAACACATGCCCCCCTGGTTTTGGAAATAATTTTTCCAAAATCATTAAGCGTTCCTCCGTCGGGTCATGTCGTGGCAGGACAGAGCCATTTGCAGCCTCCGTCATTATTATGCCCTGTCCTTTCAGCTTCTCTGCAAAATTTGACAGCTCTGACATTACCCCTTCGGAAACTGTGATGGCAGTAATTCCCACCAGGTTTCTCATTATTTAACCATGCCGACTAAATAGTCATCTTTATCCCCTTCCTCTGTTCCAACCATCGGCACTCCAAAAAACCCTTCTGCGCACCATGTCCTCTTCTTCCTCTGCCTCGTCGGGACTTTCCTTCGAGTCCTCTTCTCCCGAGCCGATGCCAGCACCGAGCCCACAAGAAGTCCATGCGGCCAACATCCGCCGCGCCATTGAGGCCGGGGAGGAGTCAGACCATGACTTCTCCATCTGGTCCGAGGACGACCAATCCTCGACGGACGGGGAGCGCGACCTCCGCTTCCTCGCCAACAGGGAATCGGAAGAGGAGAGCGATGACGATCGTTTCTCCTGGGATGACTTTACCTCCTCCGAGGTGAAGGAGGAGGGAGAGGAAGAGGCGGACGACAACGACAGCCTCTCCGACGAGCCGCCGGCCAAGCGCCATTGCCCCTGGCCAGGGAATCTCAGTGATTATGATAGCGACGACGTCGACGACGACGTGGAGGACGAGGACAACGAAGGTCCTGCCGGCGGCCGCTACAGCAGCGACGACGAGCTCGCCGGGAGCAGCGCGGACAGCGCTGACGATGGTGACGACGAGGGCAGTGACGGCCCGTAGAATAGGACCTCTAGAATAGGATCAGCAACAGTAGACGGGGCAATGTATCCCCTTAGTACTCCCTTTTTAGAGCAATCAGCTCTTCTATGTAAGAAATCTGGTTTATCGTTGAAGAACTCTTCCCCAATCTTAATTCTGCCGATTTCTTCTGAGTTTGATTGAGCCGATTCTCTCTTCTGCTGACCCCACCGATCGTCACTTAGCCAATGGTCAACAAGCCGATGACAACGCACCGGTAACTTAATGCCCCATCCCTTTGAGTTCTGGCGGACAACTAGGCAAATCGACGTTCTCACGAGAGCCCCAGAATTACTGCCGAAAACGACTTGATCCTGAAGTCGATACCATTGTGTTTTCAGCCTGATGAAATCTCAATCGGCTTCTTAAGAACGGCAAATTCCGCGCCATCAGTTGCCCCCCGAGCCTTTATCAAGGCGAGCATATCAGTGGACTAACCAAATGTGTCGCCATCGGTTTCCAAGTCATGATGCGGAACCAGCCGATTTCAGCAAAATCGGCTCTCCAGAGCAGAGAACCTTCAGGGTGAGCTGCCCCCCGAGCTTCTTCAGTCCACTTTCGCGCCTTGCAGGTCAGATCGGCTCCTCCCCTGTGGTGGATCTGATGCAACCCATCCTTAACCTGATCTGCACATTGCTCGCAAAAAGGAAACCAGAGGTTCTTGAAGAGAAAATCGAAGTTATCAAGCCACTCAATTGAGGAGTTCTTCCATTAGAGTCTCTTTTCGTGACTCACTTCCTGCTCCGTTGACCCTTTCTGCTCATAACAGCTGTAGCTGTACCTCTTGAGTCGATGGCCACGTATCTGCATCGGCTAAGCTTTTGTGTTGTTTTTTTTTTTTTTTTGTTTGGCCGATTTTTTTTTTTGTTTGGCCGATTTTTCTTAATCGGCCCCCAATGTTCCACTGCACGCATGTCTGCACATGTTTATCTGCATATATGCCCCCCGAGCCGAATCTGCCAAATGACTGCAGATATCGGCTTTCATGGTTAGTCAGGGCACTGCACTTGTACGTCGGCTTCGCAAAGATTCATGCTGACTTTCATCTGCCGACGTGGCCGCTGCCCAGTAGATCGTTGCTGACCATAAACAGAATATGTGCAGAAGATAATTTTGGCCGATTGCTGGAATCGGCCTCCACATTGCTTGCTCGATGAAGGTTTTGTAATGTCCCTCCATAAATTTTTTTGGGGCCGATCACAAGGATCAGCCTCACCCGGTTTGCTCATTGGTTTAATCTTGCTACTCAGTTAGGCTGGATAAAACCAACCCAACCTCTGACTTGATGCGCCTACTGTCGTCCACCTTAAGTGCATCGTATAATCGTGGAGCACTAAGCTCTGTCGGCAAGACAAGCACCATGTTTGTGCCAGCCGATGTTTCATCATCGGCTTTCTTTTGCTTGGGACGCCACTCCATTCTCCGTGGACGATCCTCTTCATCCAGGGCTCGCTGCACCTTTGCGGCCAGATCAGGCCGTGCCTTCCTTAGCGTATGCAAGTATAACCTTTCGGCTTCCTCCAGGCCGCGCAAACGTTGAACCCTGCGCTTTTGTGAACGGCTGAGTCCGTCAGGGCACCACCTTGGACGGTGGCACCTGTCTTCTTCTTCTTCTAGTCCTTCGTCTTCGGAATCCTCAAGATCTGCCCAACGAAGTGACTCAGCGCGTTTGCTTGGTGGTGGGAGAGGCCCTAGGCGCTCAAACACAGACACGTTGGCTGCCTCCTTCTTCTTCTTGTTGCATTCTGGGCAATTGCCGATTGTGGGCAATCGGCTCATTCCTGAATCCCAGCAGTGTCTGAAGAAAGGGCAGTCCCAGTGTCTGGCGTTGTCATCTTGCTCCCTTGATGTGTCCGTGGCGCGGCGCTCGTGCTCCTCCTCATCGCGATCCTGCCGACAATGTCTTCTGGCTCCTCTAGCCAGACGATCTCCTTCATCCTCATAGTTGGACCGTCGGCGTTGGTCATATTGACTCACATATTTGTTGAGGAGGTGATCAGAGAGAGGTCGTTGATATCTTATGTTCTTCACTTCTCCCTCTGTGATGTAGCGCTTGCCATCATGATGGAGCCAATCGCGTGGAGCGGCCTCCTCTGTATCCTTGCTATGAGAGCAGCTGCCCTCATCTCCATCTTTGCCAGAGTGGTTCCCAGGCCCTACCATGTTGATGCTGAACGTGGGACCTGGCTGGCAACTCTCAGGGTAGATGACTTCTACCAAGTTAACGGCGGGGAAGGGCTGGGTGTCTACCTTCATGGCGTACTGGTTGAAAATTAAACGCCCCTTCTCTATCGCCGCTTGGTTGTGCTGACGCCACACCCTGCAGTCGTTGGTGGCATGGGAAAGCGAGTTGTGGAACTTGTAGTATGGCTTTCCGTTTAGCTCTTGCGCCGTAGGGAACTTGAGACCTTCAGGAATCGTCAACTGTTTCTCCTTGAGCAGGAGGTCGAAGATTTGTTCAGTCTTTGTCACGTCAAAATCAAATCCCCTGGGCGGCCCTGGTGGCTTTACCCATTTGCAGGACACAGGGGTTCCTCCCCGAGTCCATTCAGCCACTGCTACTTCTTGGTCTCCCGCAGGCACTTCACCTTCCTCTGTATCGACCATGACTACTGCACGCTTGAACTTGTCTTGGTACAGGTCTAGGTGGCGCTGTTCATATGCTGATAGTTTCTGAACCATGTGCGCCAGCGAGAGATAATCTGCTTGGGAGGCCATGTCCTTGAGCTGTGTTGCAAGGCCAGCTACTGCCAACTCGACTGCTTCCTTTTCAGTTATACGAACCGAATAACATCGGTTCCTAAGATTCCTGAAGCGCTGGATGTACTCTGTCACCGTTTCTCCGCGCTTCTGACGTAGTTGTGCTAGATCGGCAATGCTAGACTCGGAAGGTTCTGAATGATATTGCATATGGAACTGTTCTTCCAATTGCTTCCAAGACTGAATGGAGTTTGCTGGCAAAGAAGTGTACCATCCAAAAGCCGATCCCGTGAGGGACTGTGAAAAGAGCCTCACGCGTAGCTGATCCGACACTGAAGCCGGTCCTAGTTGCGCCAAATATCGGCCGATGTGCTCGATGGAGCTGGAGCCATCTGATCCACTGAATTTGGAGAAGTCAGGGAGCCGATATTTAGGTGGCAGCGGGATCATCTCGTACTCGTCGGGGTACGGCTTGGAATAGCCGATTGCCCTCCTTTTCGGCACCATGCCGAACTGGTCTCTCAGTATGGTACTGATCTGATCCGCTGTGCTGGCTGCAGGAGTTGCACTCTGAAGATTCGCCGGGGTGGCGTACTTAGCCAGCCATGTTTGCTTTTCCAGCTCTGAGCCAACTGCAGGAGCTGGGCTCGGGATTTTCGTCGGGGTGGCGTACTTAGTTAGCCACGTTTGCTTCTCAAGCTCTGTTGCTGACGTTCCTCCTGTTTGCGCCGAAGTCCCTGACGTTGTGGCCTGGTTTGAGAGTGGCCAGTTGCCACAATCTGGCACATAAGTGCACGCGTATCCTTGGGGGATCTCCTTAGGCGCCTCAGCCAAGAACTGGTAGTCACTAGGGTCACCACCGATCTTGTAGACGACGAATGCCGGTGTAGCCGGCACTTCAGCTGGTGCTGCCAACGCATATGGCAGCGGTGGACGGGACTGGAGTGGCAACTCTCCTTGATGCGTCCCGAGAGCTGGTCCTGACGGCGAGTATTGGTGGCTCATGATCTCCTGGATCACGCGCAGAGCGAGACGCTCCAACACGTTGACCAAGTTTTCAGAGTGGCGGTGTAGCGAGTGAGCCACCAAGTAGTTGATCTCCTGCCGTAGGCCCTTGGTGCGTTCCTCCGACGGGGCAGAGAGGTCTATCCCATCGAGTGCACCTTGCGGTGAGAATCCCTTCCATCTGATGCCATGGGTACGGGTTCTCTGAAAAGAGCCGATGAGGTCGGCTTCGAGGGTGGCCTTGATCTCGTCATGTTTCTTCTTGAGCTCAGCAGGCAGCTCCTCGTAGGTGACTGGCGTGCCGTCCGTCGCCATCTCAGATGTAGATGGCGATGTGGTTGATGTAGATGATTGTCCCACCGGGCGTGCCATAATGTGTTGATCGCCAAAACCCACTGGCGGGCAGCGGCCTGTCAACACGGTAGAGCCGGGAAGAGCCTAGAGCTGCGGCTGGCTGAGACCCCTCCGAGCGACGGCCCGCAATGCTCTTCTGGTCACACGCGGCGATGCGAAGTGCAAGGGCGTGCCACCTGACCTATACCTGGTCAGGAAGGTGATGGGGATGCCTCGCTTAGTTCCTGCATGGCATACACGTAAACATTAAATAAGAGCCTCGATCGGCTCTCAGGTTATCCTGTGAATCGGCTCAAAGAGCCGATCCACCCATGATCCGTGCGGGGTGCACGAATACTTGGTGATCCTGCTTGATCAAGATATAGCTAATGAGATCTACGACGATTTAGGGTTTTCACCGCATAATCGGATCATCCTACTCCAGGTTGGGCCTCGCGGCCACGCACGGTGCTTGTAAGCCGATCCTAAACAAGGCCACACAACCAACATGACGTTGATCATCGGAACATCCTGTTTAGGACTTGCGAACGCCACCCTACGTGCCACTGGATCCTCCCCCCCTTTGTAAGGCCTAACTAATGCAGATATTAAACTAATCCTTGCATAACAAGGAGCAATCGTAACGGATCAGATCTACTAGATGATGAACAAGCAGGGTGCCGCCCCCACGCCTGAGATAGGCGTGAGGGCGGCTAGACATGCGAGGGTTGCACTACGTAAGCATGTTTATACGAAGAGCTATGCTAACCCTAACACATCTATGATAACTACGTTGCGCGCCATCAAAGACGCTTCAGTACGCGCAACGCATGAACAACGTGGAGCTTGTGCTGCCTAGATCGCAAGATGCGATCTAGGCAGCATGTCGCTTACCTGATTGAAACCCTCGAGTTGAAGGAGTTGGCGATGCGCCGAGATTGGTTTGTTTTGGGGTGAACGTTGTGTTGTTGTTTATTCCATAAACCCTAGATACATATTTATAGTCCAGCGGACTTTCTAACGTGGGAATATCCCACCGTGTGCGATACAAATTCTAAATCTTGATCTAAGATATAACCTACTATAATTAAAGATACATGGGCAAACTAGCCCAAATTCTCCGTGCAAGGCCGCTTCAGAGATCTTCCACGTGTAGTCCTCTAAGCTCATCTCTCTTACGGCCCACCTCTGGATTTGTCCAAAATCTGGTGATAACAGTTCCATACCTTTCTTGAGAGGAAATTGATATTTTATATTACCTTCCTTCATATCAATGATAGCACCAACAGTTCGAAGAAAAGGTCTTCCCAATATAATGGGGCAAGATGCATTGTATTCAATATCCAAGACAACAAAATCAACGGGAACCAGGTTATTGTTAATGGTAATGTGAACATTATCAACTTTACCCAAAGGTTTCTTTGTAGAATGATCAGCAAGATTAACATCCAAATAACAATTTTTCAGCGGTGGCAAGTCAAGCATATTATAAATTTTCTTAGGCATAACAGAGATACTTGCACCAAGATCACATAAAGCATTACAATCAAAATCTTTAATCTTCATCTTAATGATGGGCTCCCAACCATCTTCTAACTTTTTAGGAATAGAGGCTTCACGCTCTAGTTTCTCTTCTCTAGCTTTTATGAGAGCATTTGTAATATGATGCGTGAAAGCCAAATTTATAGCACTAGCATTAGGACTTTTAGCAAGTTTTTGCAAGAACTTTATAACTTCAGAGATGTGGCAATCATCAAAATTCAAACCATTATAATCTAAAGCAATGGGATCATCATCCCCAATGTTGGAAAAAATTTCAGCAGCTTTATCACAGGCAGTTTCAGCAGTTTTAGCAGTTTCAGGCAGTTTTTCGCGCTTTGCATTCGAAGTGGAAACATTGCTAACACCAATTCTTTTATTAGTATGAGTATGAGGTGCAGCAACATGTGTAGCATTAGCATTACTAGTGGTGGTAATAGTCCAAACTTTAGCTATATTCTTCTCTTTAGCTAGTTTTTCATTTTCTTCTCTATCCCACCTAGCACGCAGTTCAGCCATTAATCTTATATTCTCATTAATTCTAACTTGAATGGCATTTGCTGTAGTAGTAATTTTATTATGATGATTCTCATTAGTCATAACTTTCGATTTCAAAAGATCAACATCAGCAGCAAGACTATCAACTTTAGAAGCAAGTATATCAATTTTCCCAAGCTTTTCTTCAACAGATTTGTTAAAAGCAGTTTGTGTACTAATAAATTCTTTAAGCATGGCTTCAAGTCCAGGGGGTGAACTCCTATTATTGTTGTAAGAATTCCCATAAGAATTACCATAGCCGTTGCCATTATTATAAGGATATGGCCTATAGTTGTTACTAGAATTGTTCCGGTAAGCATTGTTGTTGAAATTATTATTTTTAATGAAGTTTACATCAACATGTTCTTCTTGTGCAACCAATGAAGCTAATGGAACATTATTAGGATCAATATTAGTCCTATCATTCACAAGCATAGACATAATAGCATCGATCTTATCACTCAAGGAAGAGGTTTCTTCGACGGACTTTACCTTCTTACCTTGTGGAGCTCTTTCCGTGTGCCATTCAGAGTAGTTGATCATCATATTATCAAGAAGCTTTGTTGCTTCACCAAGAGTGATGGACATAAAGGTACCTCCAGCAGCTGAATCCAATAAATTCCGTGAAGAAAAATTTAGTCCTGCATAGAAGGTTTGGATGATCATCCAAGTAGTCAGTCCATGGGTTGGGCAATTTTTAACCAGAGATTTCATTCTTTCCCAAGCTTGAGCAACATGTTCAGTATCTAATTGTTTAAAATTCATTATGCTACTCCTCAAAGATATAATTTTAGCAGGGGGATAATATCTACCAATAAAAGCATCCTTGCATTTAGTCCATGAATCAATACTATTCTTAGGCAGAGAGAGCAACCAATCTTTAGCTCTTCCTCTTAATGAGAAAGGGAACAATTTTAGTTTAATAATATCACCATCTACATCTTTATATTTTTGCATTTCACATAGTTCAACAAAATTATTAAGATGGGCAGCAGCATCATCAGAACTAACACCAGAAAATTGCTCTCGCATAACAAGATTCAGTAAAGCAGGTTTAATTTCAAAGAATTCTGCTGTAGTAGCAGGTGGAGCAATAGGTGTGCATAAGAAATCATTATTATTTGTGGTTGTGAAGTCACACAACTTAGTGTTTTCAGCGTTGGCCATTTTAGCAACAGTAAATAAAGCAAACTAGATAAAGTAAATGCAAGTAAACTAATTTTTTTGTGTTTTTGATATAGCAAACAAGATAACAAGTAAAGTAAAACTAGCAACTAATTTTTTTGTATTTTGATTTAGTGCAGCAAACAAAGTAGTAAATAAAACTAAGCAAGACAAAAACAAAGTAAAGAGATTGAGAAGTGGAGACTCCCCTTGCAGCGTGTCTTGACTTCCCCGGCAACGGCGCCAGAAAATATGCTTGATGGCGTGTATTTCACACGTTCGTTGGGCAACCCCAAGAGGAAGGTATGATGCGCACAGCAGCAAGTTTTCCCTCAGAAAGAAACCAAGGTTTATCGAACCAGGAGGAGCCAAGAAGCACGTTGAAGGTTGATGGCGGCGGGATGTAGTGCGGCGCAACACCAGGGATTCCGGCGCCAACGTGGAACCCGCACAACACAACCAAAGTACTTTGCCCCAACGAAACAAGTGAGGTTGTCAATCTCACCGGCTTGCTGTAACAAAGGATTAACCGTATTGTGTGGAAGATGATTGTTTGCAGAAAACAAGAGAACAAGTATTGCAGTAGATTGTATTTCAAGAAAGAGAATTGGACCGGGGTCCACAGTTCACTAGAGGTGTCTCTCCCATAAGACGAACAGCATGTTGGGTGAACAAATTACAGTTGGGCAATTGACAAATAAAGAGAGCATGACCATGCACATACATATCATGATGAGTATAGTGAGATTTAATTGGGCATTACGACAAAGTACATAGACCGCCATCCAACTGCATCTATGCCTAAAAAGTCCACCTTCAGGTTATCATCCGAACCCCCTCCAGTATTAAGTTGCAAAGCAACAGACAATTGCATTAAGTATGGTGCGTAATGTAATCAACAACTACATCCTTAGACATAGCATCAATGTTTTATCCCTAGTGGCAACAGCACAACACAACCTTAGAACTTTCTCACACCGTCCCTGTGTCAATGCAGCATGAACCCACTATCGAGCATAAGTACTCCCTCTTGGAGTTACAAGCATCTACTTGGCCAGAGCATCTACTAGTAACGGAAAGCATGCAAGATCATAAACAACACATAAGCATAGCTTTGATAATCAACATAACAAGTATTCTCTATTCATCGGATCCCAACAAACGCAACATATAGAATTACAGATAGATGATCTTGATCATGTTAGGCAGCTCACAAGATCCGACAATGATAGCACAATGGGGAGAAGACAACCATCTAGCTACTGCTATGGACCCATAGTCCAGGGGTAGACTACTCACACATCACACCGGAGGTGACCATGGCGGCGTAGAGTCCTCCGGGAGACGATTCCCCTCTCCGGCAGGGTGCCGGAGGCGATCTCCTGGATCCCCCGAGATGGGATCGGCGGCGGCGGCGTCTCTGGAAGGTTTTCCGTATCGTGGTTCTCGGTACTGGGGTTTTCGTCACGGAGACTTTTTATAGGCGAAAGGGCAGGTCAAGAGGCGGCACGGGGGCCCCACACCACAGGGCCGCGCGGCCAAGGGGGCCGCGCCGCCCTAGGGTGGCCCCTCCGTGCCCCCACTTCGTCTCTCCTTCGGACTTCTGGAAGCTTCGTGAGACATTAGGCCCCGGGGCTTTGATTTCGTCCAATGCCGAGAATATGTACTGACTAGGATTTCTGAAACCAAAAACAACAGAAACAAAGAATCGGCACTTCGGCATCTTGTTAATAGGTTAGTTCCAGAAAATGCACGAATATGACATAAAGTGTGCATAAAACATGTAGATAACATCAATAATGTGGCATGGAACATAAGAAATTATCGATACGTCGGAGACGTATCAATAAGCAATTACATCTAGCCTCTGCACAACCAGGGTGCACACAGCCGTTTTAATAGTCTTAGGATCACAAAAATGTCAAACTAAAGGAGAAAATAGGCAAAATACATATCGGAAAAATGAATAATATAACGCCTAAAATGCGGGTGGGGCTTCAATCCGTAGACTATGCTGCCACCCATGTAGG
Source organism: Lolium perenne (assembly GCF_019359855.2). Taxonomy (NCBI): domain Eukaryota; kingdom Viridiplantae; phylum Streptophyta; class Magnoliopsida; order Poales; family Poaceae; genus Lolium; species Lolium perenne. Next base: position 129,701,351 of record NC_067248.2, read on the forward strand.
GAAAAAGTATGAGAGAATTCCTTATTTGGCCATGTCTAAAGTTTGCCTTCCTTTTTTGGCCCTGACAATTTTTTTGTTCTTTTCATGACCTATAAAGTTTGGTTGGTTCCTTATTTGGCCCTCTAGTACAATTTAAGCACTAAGATGACAATTTTACCCCTGCTGCAATATGTGACGAAATTGCACTAAAAAACTTGTGATATACTAGTTGGTTATTAGAAAAACGATCCCCACTATGGCTGGTACCAACGCACCAGCGCACCATTTTGCCACTGCTACAATTTATTCCAGAAAAAACTCAAATTTATTCCGGAAACTACTGCAATTTTTTTTGTATTTCCACAACTCCAGAAAAAATTGATATTAAATAGGCACATACATAGAGACAATCCACAGGCACGACAGAAATTTCACCCCAAAATACATCGTATTTTGGAAGATACAAAAAAGACAAATTTCTGACAGAATATACGTATACTATACACCTATATAATGTTAGATTTTTGTTTTTTTCACAGCCCAAAATAAAACGAGTTTGTGCCCGAAACATTGCACGTACATCCCAAGCATATACATGTATTTCTGGAATAAATTTGAGATTTTTATGAAACTCAAAAATTTGGCAGCATATTGCAGCAGTGGCAAAATGGTCATCTTAGTGTTTAAATTGTACTAGAGGGCCAAATAAGGAACCAACCAAACTTTGTGGGTCATGAAAGGAAGAAAAAATTTGGCAGGGCCAAAAAAGGAAGACAAACTTCAGCCAGGGCCAAATAAGGAATTCTCTCAAAAAGTATCCCTCGCCGTAGCCTCCAACCGTGTACAGAAATACAACCCATGTGGGCCTGTGGTAATGTTCGCCTATTATGATGATGGCAAGAAAAAATGATGTTTTCTCTGCTGAAACTGTCCCGAGCTGATTTGACGAGATAAAATACAGCTACACGGCGTGCAAGGGACAGCTATACAGTACATTAGCTTCTTCTCGGGTCACACGCCTGCACCACAGGTGCAGTAAGTGCAGCAGAGACCAGAGAGAGAAGGAACGCCCGTAGTATTTTTGATTTCAATTCACATTGTTTTTTTCCCTTGCCTCTCCGTCTTCTTCACCTCCATCTTCTCGGTGTTTTCAAGAGTGATTATCAAAAACTCGTGGGGAAGGGAGACGCAAACGCCGCACCGCATCATTAGTAGTAGTATATCTTTCTCTCCTCGCCCCGGCTGGCCGCCCGCCGCAAACATTCCTTCCATAGCGCTTGTCGTCTCCTCCAAAACCCCCCAGCGCACTTGCATCCGCCATCCACCTAAATCCACCGCCGAGTACCTTTCTGTCCTCACCACCGCCGCTGCGCCTATTCCCCTGTCCAGAAGATCCGCTCCGCTACCTGCTACACACTTCGAGCAGACGACTGCGGCGTTGCGTGTGTCGCCGCCGTGTCAGATGGAGGCGGAGCCGCTCAACTCCCGAAGGCGGGTCGAGCCAGATTGGGCAGAGCCTCCGTCGAGCCTCGACCTCGTCAGCCGCCTCCCCGACGAGATGCTGCACATCATCATCTCCCTCCTGCCCATGATATCCGCTGTAAGGACAACCTTGCTCTCCAAACGGTGGCGCCACCTCTGGCGCTCCGTCCCACTTAACCTCCTCGCCGACGACAACAACCTCATCAGCCGCCTCCCCGACCAGATTCTCCACATCATCATCTCCCACCTGCCCACTATATCCGCTGTAAGCACAACCTTGGTCTCCAAACGGTGGAGCCACCTCTGGCACTCCGTCCCACTTAACCTCGAGATCGACGACCAACTCGCCAAGCAAAACCACAAATGCATCGCCGCGGTCTCCAGTATCCTCGCCGCTCACCCTGGCCCCGCCAGAAGCGTATCAATTGACCCCTTCAGAAGCACTTGCAAGGTCGACACCACGCTCGACAGCTGGTTCCGGTCCAGCACCCTATCTTGCGTCGAGTACCTCAGATTCGATGGTGGAACAGTGATGCGCTCCTTCCCGCTGTCCGCGCTCCGCTGCGCGCCCACGCTGCGCATTGTCACCATTTGTACTTGCTATTTGCCCGAGATTTATGCCAACTCCATGCTTCTTTTCCCCCAACTCAAGAAGCTCATGCTCTATGACGTCTACATCTGTAAGACGGTGAACATCGACCGCCTGTTCACCCGCTGTATTGTGCTCGAGGCACTTCACCTTGAGGGTGTCCACGGGTTCACCCACCTTAACATTCACATGCCAAATCTTCGTACAATTAGTGTGGCTAGCTATTGGAAACGCAACACCACCGAACTTATTCAGTTAGACACGGTGCAAATTATGGATGCATCTTGCCTCGAGAGATTGGTCATATGTGTTCATGATGTTCCACTACTAATCCAGGTCGCCAACGCACCAAAGTTGATGGTGTTGGGCTTTGCGTCGTACCCTGGCTGCCAACTTGTTATTGGACGCATAAACTTTTTGGTAGAACAGCCTTCTTCTTGTTGAATTAACTCACATTTTTGTTAGTTTTTTTTTGACATATGTACCATTGTCCTGTAGAGGATGATGCCCATAAGCTTGGAACATTCTCTGTGCACAGTGAAGAACTACTTGCATTTCTTAGATGCTTTCCCTGCACGGAGAAGCTATATATCAAGGTAAATTCGTTGTTGTTAACTGTTTACCACTATGAGCAAAAAGTGTAGAGTTACATGGAGTTAACATGTTATTAGCCTAGATCAGTTGAACAATATTTTGTACTAGAAGAACATCCACAATGGAGTTATATTATGTTGTTTCAAAACTAAACTTCTTGTCATACAATGTGTTGTATCTTGTGCATCTGTGAAGTTTCATATAAACACATGATAATATGTGATCTGTGTAAAAAAGATTAGACATATGTAAATAGTGTGACTTACTATTTACACATCATTTGTTCTTTTTTGTGTAGATCACATATTATCATATTTTTGGATGAAACTTCACAGAAGCACATGATAGAACACAATGTATGTCCAGACTTTTAGTTTACATTTTTTTTGGAAACTTGGAAGTGTCAAAAGAAAAATGGGGTGCACCCGCAACTAGTTGCTGATTGGAGTTTCCCATGTTGGTAACCTTTCCCCAACTTTACAATGACAATAACAGATGTAAAAAAGTGCATCTATCAAATTGGAACGTGTCAGGGGATTATGTTGTTCCACGGTCCTTAGTTAACACATGATTCAACTCACCTGAGATATTCATTAGTTGACAGCTATGAAGTACTTTGTTATTGTACTGACTACTTAATTTGACTTCTTTGCAGTTTTATAGAACCGGCGATAAGGTTCATGTGCTGCATAATGAGCCAGCCTGTCCCATTGAATGCCTTGATCTCCATGTCAAAGAAATTTCGATTTCTGACTACCGAGGAAGGAGAAATGATGTTATTGTCTCCAGGTTCTTTATGCAGAACACTAGAATGCTCAAAGTAATGAAATTTGGTAAAACAAATTATCACAATAAGATCTGGTGGGATACCCAGTTCAAGCGCCTAGACCTGAAGAACACCGCTTCTAGAGATGTTGATTTTCAGTTTGGATATTTACCATCCTTAGATAAGTTTAGCTCGGACGGTGTTCGTAGCTTCTTGATACATGACATGTCAGTGGCTGATCCCTTTGCTAGAGAGATATATGCAAGATTTGGACCAATTTCTGCATAGTGTTACTTTAACTCCCTATATTTTGTACTGGTCTGAACAATATACTTTATCACTTGGTTAATGTACTTCAGACTTGATGTTATTCTTGTGAACATGGTCTAATATTCTAATGCTTTCGGGATGTATGTACTACTAGTGATATATATAGAAGCTAGCAATTGGTTGACAGAATCTACTAAAAAAAGCCTGTAACGGATGTTCACATTCAGTTCGTCAATGCTATATCATGTATGCTTGACGAAGGCGATAATAGAACCGCCGCAGAACACCGACTGAACAAAACGAACGATGAACAATGCTTCTGTTTAAATATGTTTGTCAGTAACACCCTGATACGTCTCCAACGTATCTATAATTATTTCTGATGTTCCATGCTTGTTTTATGACAATACCTACATGTTTTGCTTGCACTTTATATCATATTATGGCATTTATTGGACTAACCTATTAACAAGATGCCACAGTGCCAGTTTCTGTTTATTATGTTTGTTTATTGCAGAAAAGGCCCAAAAACCAAAGTGCTCGAAAAAATCCAGAAAAATTACAGAAATTCTATTTCGCTGGAAGACTCACGGAGCCAGAAGGGCAAGCTGTGGGAGGCCTGTGGCCTCCTCACCATAGGCCGGCGCGGCCTGGAGGGTGGTCACCCCACCCTATGGTGTCGTCGCCTCGGGACTCTTCCGACTCCGACTCTTCGCCTATTTAAGCCGTCGTGACCTAAAACTTCGACACCGCTTGACGAAACTCCAGAAAGACTCCAGGGGCGCCGCCACATCGCGAAACTCCAATTCAGGGGACAGAAGTCTCTGTTCCGGCACCCTGCCGGGACGGGGAATTGCCCCCGGAGCCATCTCCACTGCCGTCTTCACCGCCATCGCTGCCTCCATGATGAGAAGGGAGTAATTCACCCCCGGGGCTGAGGGCTCCGCTGTAGCTATGTGGTTCATCTCTCTCTCTTTGTTATCAAGTTGAATATTATCTATGTGCTACTCTAGTGATGTTATTAAAGTAGTTTACTCCTCCTCCATGATGTAATGTTGGCAGTGTGTGCATCATGAAGTACTTGGTTTATGCTATGATTGTGATCTCTTGTAGATTATGAGGTTAACTATTACTATGATGGTATTGATGCGATCTATTCCTCCTTTCATAGTGTGAAGGTTACGGTGTGCATGCTATGTTAGTACTTGGTTTGGTTGTGTTGATCTATCTTGCACTCTAAGGTTATTTAAATATGAACACTGAATATTGTGGAGCTTGTTAACTCCGGCATTGAGGGTTCGTGTAATCCTACACAATGATGCTCATCATCCAACAAGAGGGTGTAGAGTAGTCCTATTATGTGATCATTGTTGAGAGTGTCCACTAGTGAAAGCAGGATCCCTGGGCCTTGCTTCCAAGCATCGAATCTCCGTTTGTCTACTGTTTTGTTGAATGTTTGCTCGCTGCCATATTTCATTCAGATTGCTATTACCACTCACACTCATCCATATTACTTGTATCTCACTATCTCTTCGCCGAACTAGTGCACCTATTGTATTAGGTGTGTTGGGGACACAAGAGACTTCTTGCTTTGTGGTTGCAGGGTTGCTTGAGAGGGATATCTTTGACCTCTTCCTCCCTGAGATCGATAAACCTTGGGTGATCTACTTAAGGGAAACTTGCTGCTGTTCTACGAACCTCTGCTCTTGGAGGCCCAACACTGTCTACAAGAATAGAAGCTCCCGTAGACATCAAGCACTTTTTCTGGCGCCGTTGCCGGGGAGGAAAGGTAAAAGGCACTCATACTTCGGTTCCAGGTAACAGTACTCTTCTGGCGCCATTGTGTTTGTGCTCGAAGCTATTTCCTTTAGATCCTGCAATTGCAACTTTTTGTTTCTTGTTTACACTAGTTAGGCATAATGGAATACAACTATGAGCTTCTTGATTTATTTCCTAAGTTAGGACATGAATTGTGTGATGCGAAAATTAAAGAACCTATGGAACCTCATTTGCATGCTAGTAGCAATATTATTGGTATGAACGCAATCACTGCTAATGCTATGAATAAGTCTAAGCTTGGGGAAGCTAGTTTCTGTGATCTTTTTGGCTTCCCATTTTTAGGGGAGAAAATTTGTTCTGATAATGCTTTATCTCCCATATGCGATAACTCTAATAATGCTTGTGATACTTTAAATCCACCAACTGCAAGTACTTCTTTCAAGATACCCATGAAAATTATTGAACGTGTTATGGATAACCGCTATAAAGGGGATGGAACTGTCCATCCTGGAGATCATTTACAGTTTTTGCATGAATTATGCGGGTTATTCAAGTGTGCAGGTATCTCTATGGATGAAGTGAAGAAGAAGCTATTCTCTTTCTCGCTGACTGGTAAAGCGGCGCATTGGTATAAATTGTTGAAGAATAGTCATTCTCTTGGTTGGGAGGAAATTGCATCTCTCTTTTATTCTAAATTTTATCCTCCTCATGAAGTGCATATTGATAGGAATTATATTTATAACTTTTATCCTCGTGATGGAGAGAGTATTTCTCAAGCGTGGGGGAGATTGAAGTCACTAATGCTCAAATGTCCCATTCATGAGCTCCCCCGTAATGTTATTGTTAACAATTTTTATGCGAGGCTTTCAGGACAACACAAGGACTATCTGGATGCCTGTTCGGAGGGATCTTTCACAAGCAAGGAGGTTGAAGCTAGGTGGGATCTTCTCGATCGGATTGAGGAGAACGCTGAAGGATGGGAGAACGACAAAGGTAAAGAGTCAGTTATAAATTATGATTATGAATGCATTGAAGCTTTTATGGATACCGATAAATTTCGAAATATGAGTGCTACTTATGGTCTTGACTCTCAAGTTGCTGCAAATCTTTATAAAGCCTTTGCTACTCATTTTGAATTGCCTAAAAATAATTTTGATAAATATCATGAACCTTTTAAAGAGGCTTGCATGAAGAATGAAATTGTTGTCAATTATTGCAATAAGCATGCTCAAACTCCTAAGAATGCTATTTCTTATAAGCATGTTAATTTTTGTGGAATACATAGACCTTGTGGAATTAATCAAATCAAAGATGGATATTGTATCCATCATGCTAATGAAAAAACTAGAAAGTGGATTAGGGCTTTAGATGATCTTGGTAAAAAAGTTTGTGCCCTCTATCCTTTTATTTGTGAAGTTTGCCATGAAGTGGGTCATTTTAATTTTCAATTCTCCTCCAATGATAATTTGAACCCAGTGAGTGCTGCAAATTTGTATTGTGATGATGAAATTACTCCTAATCAGCATGATGAACTTACTTTATTTTTGGGGTGTGAAGAACTGTCGAGAAAAATCTCTTTGTTACATATGAGTGATCTTGATATTGATGATGTCCTGCATGGGTGTTTTTCTTATTGCATTGATAATAGCCATACAAATACTTACATACAAAATATTTTAGAAGATGACACCTTGCCAAAATATGATAGGACCGCTGTGTGTTTTCAACTAATTAATGAAAAGGAGGGATCCTCCCAAGTTTCTTCTATTGTTTCTAAAAGTAAATCAGGTTATGCGGACAAGCCACCCTTCAAGCCTCTTCCTCCTAAAGAAGGGAACGAGGAGAAGGAAGAGAAGAAGAAGAAGAATAAAAAGGGAACGAAGAAGAAGAAGAAGGAGAATAAAAAGAAAGAGGTAACGGCGTATCCCCGCGTGAATGAGATAACGCTAGGTAACCGTAAGTATGTTGCTCCTAATGATTATTGTGATAATGAATCTGAATACGATGATCTTCCTATGCCCTTTACATACATTAGCAATCATGATATGAATGAGCACACTACTTTTGATATTGCAAATCTCTGGGAAACTAATTCTGAAAATGATGATGACAATAATTGCCATAGTGTCAGTGCTATCCATGCTTCCTCCCATAATGATATAGAAAGCTCTAAGCTTGGGGAAGAGGTGTTTGAAAATCCTTTAGCTACTGGTCATTATGTTCTTGATACATCTCCTTCTAATAACAATAATGGTGTAGACACAGATAAACCGACTGTGAAAGATAACTATTCTATTTTCTATGATGACACTGTTCCTCCGATCTCTGATGATTATTATAAAGAATGCTATGATATAGGTTCTAACTATCCTTATGAAACTTGTCATAGTCATGATTGGATTACCAAAAACAATTCCCTTAATATGCAACTTGTTTACCATGTTCAAATTCTTGATAATAATCTTACTCCAATTACTATTAATGAGAATAACTCTTCTTATGCCAAAATTAATGATACTTCTATGCATATGAACCATGATAAGAATGTTTTAAGTGATGGGTATATTGTGGATTTCATCAATGATGCTACTGAAAGTTATTATGAGAGAGGGAAACATGGTTATATGCATCTTAATAATATTAAGTTTCCCCTCTTTATGTTGAGAATCTTGAAGTTACTCGTGTTTTATCCTCTTATGCTTGTCACTTTGTTCTTCATGAATTCATTTGTGTACAAGATTCCTCTTCATAGGAAGCATGTTAGACTTAAATGTGTTTTGAATTTGCCTCTTGATGCTCTTTTTTTTTTTTGCTTCAAATACTATTTCTTGCGAGTGCATCATTAAAAAACTGCTGAGCCCATCTTAATGGCTATAAAGAAAGAACTTCTTGGGAGATAACCCATGTGTTATTTTGCTACAGTACTTTGTTTTATATTTGTGTCTTGGAAGTTTTTTACTACTGTACCAACCTCTCCTTATCTTAGTTTTGTGTTTTGTTGTGCCAAGTAAAGTCTTTGATAGCAAGGTTGATACTAGATTTGGATTACTGCGCAGAAACAGATTTCTTTGCTGTCACGAATCTGGGCAAAATTCTCTGTAGGTAACTCAGAAAATTATCCCAATTTACGTGAGTGATCCTCAGATATGTACGCAACTTTCATTCAATTTGAGAATTTTCATTTGAGCAAGTCTGGTGCCTCAATAAAATTCGTCTTTACGGACTGTTCTGTTTTGACAGATTCTGCCTTTTATTTCGCATTGCCTCTTTTGCTATGTGGGATGGATTTCTTTGTTCCATTGACTTCCAGTAGCTTTGGGCAATGTCCAGAAGTGTTAAGAATGATGGTTTCACCTCTGAACATGTGAATTTTTGATTATGCACTAACTCTCTAATGAGTTGTTTTGAGTTTGGTGTGAAGGAAGTTTTCAAGGGTCAATAGAGGAGGATGATACAATGTGATCAAGAAGAGTGAAAAGTCTAAGCTTGGGGATGCCCCGGTGGTTCATCCCTGCATATTTCGAGAAGACTCAAGCATCTAAGCTTGGGGATGCCCAAGGCATCCCCTTCTTCATCGACAAATTATCAGGTTCCTTCTCTTGAAACTATATTTTTATTCGGTCACATCTTATGTACTTTACTTAGAGCGTCTGTATGTTTCTTGTTTTTGTTCTTGTTTGAATAAATGCTTGTGTGGGAGAGAGACACGCTCCGCTGGTTCGTATGAACACATATGTTCTTAGCTTTTAATGTTCATGGCGAAGGTTGAAACTGCTTCGTTAATTGTTATATGGTTGGAAACAGAAAATGCTACATGTAGTAATTGGTATGATGTCTTGAATAACTTGATACTTGGCAATTGTTGTGCTCTTGTTTAAGCTCTTGCATCATATACTTTGCACCTATTAGTGAAGAAATACATAGAGCTTGTTAAAATTTGGTTTGCATGAGTGGTTTCTCTAGAGTCTAGATATTTTCTAGTGAGGTGTTTGAACAACAAGGAAGACGATGTATAGTCTTATAATGCTTGTAATATGTCTTTTATGTAAGTTTTGATGTACTAGTTTATGCTTGTGTTTGCTTCAAACAACCTTGCTAGCCTAAGCCTTGTATCGAGAGGGAATACTTCTCATGCATCCAAAATACTTGAGCCAACCACTATGCCATTTGTGTCCACCATACCTACCTACTACATGGTATTTCTCCGCCATTCCAAAGTAAATTGCTTGAAGTGCTACCTTTAAATTTCTATCCTCTACCTTTGCAATATATAGCTCATGGGACAAATAGCTTAAAAACTATTGTGGTATTGAATATGTACTTATGCACTTTATCTCTTATTAAGTTGCTTGTTGTGCGATAACCATGTTCCTGGGGACGCCATCAACTACTCTTTTTTGAATATCATGTGAGTTGCTATGCATGTTCGTCTTGTCTGAAGTAAGGGCGATCTACCACCTTATGGTTAGAGCGTGCATATTGTTAGAGAAGAACATTGGGCCGCTAACTAAAGCCATGATCCATGGTGGAAGTTTCAGTTTTGGACATATATCCTCAATCTCATATGAGAAAATTAATTGTTGCTACATGCTTATGCATAAAAGAGGAGTCCATTATCTGTTGTCTATGTTGTCCCGGTATGGATGTCTAAGTTGAGAATAATCAATAGCGAGAAATCCAATGCGAGCTTTCTCCTTAGACCTTTGTACAAAGTGCATAGAGGTACCCCTTTGTGACACTTGGTTAAAACATGTGCATTGCGATAATTCCGGTAGTCCAAGCTAATTAGGACAAGGTGCGGGCACTATTAGTATACTATGCATGAGGCTTGCAACTTGTAAGATATAATTTACATGATACATATGCTTTATTACTACCGTTGACAAAATTGTTTCTTGTTTTCAAAATAAAAGCTCTAACACAAATATAGCAATCAATGCTTCCCTCTGCGAAGGGCCTTTCTTCTACTTTTATGTTGAGTCAGTTTACCCATTTCTCTCTATCTTAGAAGCAAACACTTGTATTAAATGTGCATTGATTCTTACATACTTGCTTATTGCACTTGTTATATCGCTTTGCATTGACAACTATCCATAAGATATACATGTTACAAGTTGAAAGCAACTGCTGAAACTTAATCTTCCATTGTGTTGCTTCAATGTCTTTACTAAGAATTTATTGCTTTATGAGTAACTCTTATGCAAAACTCATTGATGCTTGTCTTGAAAGTACTATTCATGAAAAGTCTTTGCTATATGATTAATTGTTTACTCATTGCATTAACATTGCTTCGAATCGCTGCATTCATCTCATATGATTTACAATAGTATGATCAAGATTATGTTGGTAGCATGTCACTTCAGAAATTATCTTTTTATCGTTTACCTACTCGAGGACGAGTAGGAACTAAGCTTGGGGATGCTGATACGTCTCCAACGTATCTATAATTTCTGATGTTCCATGCTTGTTTTATGACAATACCTACATGTTTTGCTTGCACTTTATATCATATTATGGCATTTATTGGACTAACCTATTAACAAGATGCCACAGTGCCAGTTTCTGTTTATTATGTCTGTTTATTGCAGAAAAGGCCCAAAAACCAAAATGCTCGGAAAAATCCAGAAAAATTACAGAAATTCTATTTCATTTGGAAGACTCACGGAGCCAGAAGGGCAAGCCAGGGGGAGGCCCAGGGCCTCCTCACCATAGGCCGGCGCGGCCTGGAGGGTGGTCACCCCACCCTATGGTGTCGTCGCCTCGGGACTCTTCCGACTCCGACTCTTCGCCTATTTAAGCCGTCGTGACCTAAAACTTCGACACCGCTTGACGAAACTCCAGAAAGACTCCAGGGGCGCCGCCACATCGCGAAACTCCAATTCGGGGGACAGAAGTCTCTGTTCCGGCACCCTACCGGGACAGGGAATTGCCCCCGGAGCCATCTCCACCGCCGTCTTCACCGCCATCGCTGCCTCCATGATGAGGAGGGAGTAATTCACCCCCGGGGCTGAGGGCTCCGCTGTAGCTATGTGGTTCATCTCTCTCTCTTTGTGATCAAGTTGAATATTATCTATGTGCTACTCTAGTGATGTTATTAAAGTAGTTTACTCCTCCTCCAAGATGTAATGTTGGCAGTGTGTGCATCATGAAGTACTTGGTTTATGCTATGATTGTGATCTCTTGTAGATTATGAAGTTAACTATTACTATGATGGTATTGATGCGATCTATTCCTCCTTTCATAGTGTGAAGGTTACGGTGTGCATGCTATGTTAGTACTTGGTTTGGTTGTGTTGATCTATCTTGCACTCTAAGGTTATTTAAATATGAACATTGAATATTGTGGAGCTTGTTAACTCCGGCATTGAGGGTTCGTGTAATCCTACACAATGATGTTCATCATCCAACAAGAGGGTGTAGAGTAGTCCTATTATGTGATCATTGTTGAGAGTGTCCACTAGTGAAAGCAGGATCCCTGGGCCTTGCTTCCAAGCATCGAATCTCCGTTTATCTACTGTTTTGTTGAATGTTTGCTCGCTGCCATATTTCATTCAGATTGCTATTACCACTCACACTCATCCATATTACTTGTATCTCACTATCTCTTCGCCGAACTAGTGCACCTATTGTATTAGGTGTGTTGGGCACACAAGAGACTTCTTGCTTTGTGGTTGCAGGGTTGCTTGAGAGGGATATCTTTGACCTCTTCCTCCCTGAGATCGATAAACCTTGGGTGATCCACTTAAGGGAAACTTGCTGCTGTTCTACGAACCTCTGCTCTTGGAGGCCCAACACTGTCTACAAGAATAGAAGCTCTCGTAGACATCACACCCTATTTGTTCATTTCTATTATTGCAGCAAACCTGAAGCTGCCGTTTGTAATCCCGCCACCGGTGGTGGATTGTCAGCCTTACGAGTGGTTCCTCGCTCAATCTGCTGACGGCAAGCGCTTGATGATCATCCTTACAGTAAACCACATTGTGATTGCCCATGGTGAAGTACCTCCTGACATTCCCTATGCTGCTAATGGCAGGGCTTCAGCTACGGCAGTATCCTCCTATTACCACCTAAGTCTTTGAGCGGGATCCCATATATACTGCACCTCCAGGGGACTTACTTTCCAGGCAGCTTAATAGCCTCGGTGACCACTCTCTGTTCCTTGGACTCAATTACCCTATCATGGACAACCTGAAGAAACGTGAAGCAAATGCTCCTGATGGCACATTGGTTCCATTCATGAGGAAAAACTGCGCATACAGGAGGTTTCTTTGTAATCAACACCCTAAACATTTTGCGCTGCAACCGTCAACCAGATGGAGGTGAGACTGTGGGAGTAATCAGCCTTCCCGGAGGTGGTTGGGCTAGTGTCCCACAAGCGTCAATGTGGTTTAAGCCTGGTTTAGACTTTGCCCATTCCGTGTTACCTTTGAAAAATACTGACACACATTTTTCTTGTGCTTGAAGTGTTAAGAAGTAGTACACAGTTTTTAGTATGTACTATATTGAATCAGTTTATTTGAACACTGCCCTGCTTTTGTATTGCGTGTTGCCTTTAGAGTTTAGATTATAACCCATGTATTGCTGCTTAATGTTTGACTTTATTTCAGCACTATAATTACATTGTGTGTACATCCTTTATAATATAGCCATCTCCTGTTGATCATACTTTGAGAGGACCATTCCTATTTTTTTGCTTAGATAAGCGAACGTACATCCCTGCGGGCAGCTGTTCTTGCTCAAGAAAGTGAAGAGGGTTCACGGCTGCGACTAGGCTTGGTTCTGAATAAAGTGCTCAACAATAATGTCAACATAAGCTTTGATCTTTGCGGCTACGCTTGTGGGAGACACCATCATATGTTCTTCTCTTAGCTTATTACGGGCATCCCAAATGTGCCAACATGTCACCGACAGGACTGTAGCTTAAAGGTCACCACCTCTATCCAGATAATCAAAGATCCACATCTTGGGAGAGGCAAAATTCTTACAGTTTAGGTGAATACCATAGAAGCCATTAACTTCAGACCACACCTCACGTGCATCAGCGTCCTCTTAGTTTCAAAGGCGGCAGGGGATCGAAAAAATGCAAATAGCCAGTAATTACTGTCAAAAATAAATCCAAGAAAGGAATCTTTTATTGTTCATAGAGGCTGACATGTGGGACCCATGAGCCAGCAGCGTCTCAAGGTTTCAAAGGCGCCTTGCGATCGAAAGAAAATGGCAAATAGCCAGAAATTATTGGTCAAAAATAAATCCAACAAAGGAAAGGTTTATTGTTCAAAGAGGCTGACATGTGGGACACATGAGCCAGTAGCGTCCTCGACGTTTTAAAGGTGGAATGAGATCGAAAGAAAAAATAAGCCAAACATCAGTTGGTAAAAAAAACAAGAAAAACACATTTATCGTTCTGAGAGGATGACATACGGGACCCATGAGGCAGCAGCATCCTCAACGTTTCCAAGGCGGCATGGGATCCAAAAAAAAGGCAACTAGTCAGAAATTAGGGGTAAAAAATAAATCAAAGAATGGAAAGGTTTATTGTTCACAGAGGCTGACATGTGGGACCCATGAGCCAGCAGAGTCCTCAACGTTTCAAAGGCGGCAGGGGATAAAAAAAGGAAGTAGCCACAAATTAGGGGTAAAAAATAACTCCAAGAAAGGAAAGTATTTTTAGGACGACATGCAGGTCACATTTTGCAGCAGCGGTCTCAGCGTTTCAAAGGTGGCACGGGATCGAAAGAAAAAGGCAAGTGACCAAATATCAGGAGCCAAAAATAACTCCAAGAAAAGAAACTTTACTGTACATAGAGAATGACATGCGGGTCCCATTTTGCCGCAGCGGTCTCAACATTTCCAAGGTGGCACGGGATCAAAAGAAAAAAAAGTAGCCAGAAATTAGGGGTAAAAAATAATATATCCAAGAAAGGAAACTTTTATTCTACATAGAGGATGACTTGTGGGACCCACAAGCCAGCAGCTTCCTCAACGTTTCAGATGCAGCATTAGATCGACAGAAAAAGGCAAGTGACTAAATATCAGGTGCCAAAAATAATCCAAAAAAATCTTTTATTGTACATTGCGGATGACATACGGGTCCCATTTTGCAGCAGCGGTCTCAACGTTTCAAAGTTGACATGAGATCGAAAGAAAAAGGCAAGTGACCAAAATATCAGGAGCCAAAAATAATCAACGAAAAGAAACTTTTATTGTACATAGAGGATGACATGTCGGCCCCATTTTGCAATAGCGGTCTCATAGTTTCCAAGGCGGCACGGGACCAAAAGAAAAAGGAAGTAGCCAAAAAATCCAAGAAAAGAAAGATTTCAATTGGGCTGCGTCTGGACATCTGGGCCTTCGAACTATCCTGCTGGAAGCCTTTTGACTCGTACAATTTAAGCCCACTCCAAAACAGGAAAGTCCTATGCTTGGCAAAAACAAAAAACAAGGAGATTCAACATATAAGTTTGTTTACGTAAAAACAAAGATTTAATTTATCCCTTTGCAATAGCTCAGTATACACTGTTTATTGTCTGCAAAATAATCAAGATATCACATGTTTCTTGTACGGGGAGGCTGACATCGGGGCCCGATGAGCCAGCAGCGTCGTCAACGTTTTAAAGGCGGCAGGGGATCGAAAGAAAAATAAAACAAAAATCAGTTGGTAAAAAATCCAAGAAAATAAACATTTATCGTTCTAAGAGGATGACATGCGGGACCCTTGAGGCAGCAGCTTCCTCAACGTTTCCAAGGCGGCACGGGATAAAAAAAAGGCGAAATAGCCAGAAATTAGGGGTCAAATAACTCCAAGAAAGGAAAGGTTTTTTGTTTATAGGCTGACATGTGGGACCCATGAGCCAGCAAGTTCCTCAGCGTTTCAAAGGTGGCATGAGATCGAAAGAAAAAGGCAAGTGACCAAATATCAGGACCCGAAAATAATCCAAGAAAAGAAACTTTTATTGTACATAGAGGATGACATGCGGGACCCATTTTGCAGCAGCGGTCTCAACGTTTCCAAAGGCGGCACGGGATCAAAAGAAAAAGGAAGTAGCATCTGGCCAAAATAATCCAAGAAAAGAAAGATTTCAATTGGGCTGCATCTGGCCATCTGGGCCTACGAACTACCCTGCTCGGCCTTTTATCTCGTACAATTTCAGCCCACTCCAAAACATGAAAGTCTTTTTTTTGGATAAAAAACATGAAAGTTCTATGTTTCGCAAAAACAAAAAACAAGGAGATTCAACATATAAGTTTGTTTATGTAAAAATAAAGATTTAATTTATCCGTTTGCAAAGCTCAGAGCGAAATACACTGTTTATTGTCTGCAAAATAATCGAGATATCACATGTTTCTTGTACGGGGAGGCTCACATCAGGGACCCATGAGCCAGCAGCGTCGTCAACGTTTTAAAGGCGGCAATAGATCGAAAGAAAAAATAAGCCATAAATCATTTGGTAAAAAAAATCCAAGAAAAGAAACATTTACCTTTCTGAGAGGATGACATGCGGGACCCATGAGGCAGCAGCATCCTCAACTATTCCAAGGCGGCAGGCGATCAAAAGAAAAAAAGGAAATAGCCAGAAATTAAGTAGGGTCAAAAATAAATCCATCAAAGGAAACTTTTATTATTCATAGAGGATGACATGCGGGACCGACCTGCCAGCTGCGTCGTCATCGTTTCAAAGGGGGCAGAGGATCAAAAGAAAAAGGCAAATAGCCAGAAATTAGGGGTAAAAAATAAATCCAACCAAGGAAACTTTTATTGTTCATAGAGGATGACATGCGGGACCCATGAGCCAGCAGCTTCCTCAACGTTTCAAACTCGGCATGAGATCGAAAGAAAAAGGCAAGTGACCAAATATCAGGATTAAAAAATAATCCAAGAAAAGAAACTTTATTGTACATAGAGGATGACATGCGGGTCCCATTTTACAGCAGCGGTCTCAACGTTTCAAATGCGGCTTGAGATCAAAAGAAAAAGAAAGTTTGATTGTACATAGAGGATGACATGCGGGTCTCATGAGTCAGCAGCTTACTCAACGTTTCCAAGGCGGCAGGGGATCAAAAGAAAAAAATCCACGAAAAAAACTTTTATAGTACATAGAGGATGACATGCGGGTCCCATGAGCCAGCAGGTTCCTCAACGTTTTCAAAGGCGGCATGAGATCGAAAGAAAAAGGCAAGTGACCAAAAATCAGAGGGTGGAAAATAATCCAAGAAAAGAAACTTTTATTGTACATAGAGGATGACATGCGGGTCCCATTTTGCAGCAGCGGTCCCAACGTTTCAAATGCGACTTGAGATCAAAAGAAAAAGAAAGTAGCCAGAAATTAGGGGGTCAAAAAATCCAAGAAAAGAAAGTTGATGGACATAGAGGATGACATGCGGGTCCCATGAGCCAGCAGGTTCCTCAACGTTTCAAACGTGGCATGAGATCGAAAGAAAAAGGCAAGTGACCAAATATCAGGATCCAAAAATAAATCAAGAAAATAAACTTTATTGTTCATAGAGGATGACATGCGGGACCCATGAGCCAGCAGCTAACGTTTCAAACTCGGCATGAGATCAAAAGAAAAAGGCAAGTGACCAAATATCAGGAGCCAAAAATAATCCAAGAAAAGAAAAATTATTGTACATAGAGGATGACATGCGGGTCCCATTTTGCAGCAGCGGTCTCAACTTTTCCAAGGCGGCATAGGACCAAAAGAAAAATGAAGTAACCAGAAATTTGGGGGTGAAAAAAATCCAAGAAAGGAAGATTTCAATTGGGCTGCATCTGGACATCTGGGCCTTCGAATTATCCTGCTCGGCCTTTTGTCTCGTACAATTTCAGCCCACTCCAAAACAGGAAAGTCGGATTTATCTAAAAAAAGAGGAAAGTCCCATGCTTCGCAAAAAACAAAAAACAAGGAGATTCAACATATAAGTTTTGTTATAAAAAATAAATATTTAATTTATCCATTTGCAATATCTCAGAGCGAAGTACACTATTTATTGTCTGCAAAATAATCAAGATATCACATGTTTCTTGTACGGGGAGGCTGACATCCGGGACCCATGAGCCAGCAGCGTCGTCAATGTTTTAAAGGCGGCAGGAGATCGAAAGAAAAAATAAGCCAAAAATCAGTTGGTAAACAAAATCGAAGAAAAGAAACATTTACCTTTCTGAGAGGATGACATGCGGGACCCATGAGGCAGCAACATCCTCAACTATTCCAAGGCGGCACGGGATCAAAAGAAAAAAAGGAAATAGCCAGAAATTAAGTAGGCTCAAAAATAAATCCATCAAAGGAAACTTTTATTGTTCATAGAGGATGACATGTGGGACCGACCTGCCAGCTGCGGCGTCATCGTTTCAAAGGGGGCAGGGGATCAAAAGAAAAAGGCAAATAGCCAGAAATTAGGGGTACAAAATAAATCCAACAAAGGAAACTTTTATTGTTCATAGAGGATGACATGCGAGTCCCAGGAACCTGTTCATAGAGGATGACATGCGGGACCCATGAGCCAGCAGCTTCCTCAACGTTTCAAACTCGGCATGAGATCGAAAGAAAAAGGCAAGTGACCAAATATCAGGATCCAAAAATAATTCAAGAAAATAAACTTGATTGTACATAGAGGATGACATGCGGGTCCCATTTTGCAGCAGCGGTATCACCGTTTGAGAGGCTGCACGGGATCGAAAGAAAAAGGCAAGTGACCAAATATCAGAAGCCAAAAATAATCCAAGAAAATAAATTTTATTGTACATAGAGGATGACATGCGGGTCCCATTTTGCAGTAGCGGTCTCAACGTTTCAAAGGCGGCACAGGACCAAAAGAAAAATGAAGTAGCCAGAAATCAGGGGGTGAAAAAAACCAAGAAAAGAAAGTTTCAATTGGGCTCCATCTGGACATCTGGGCCTTCGAACTATCCTGCTGGGCCTTTTGACTCGTACAATTTCAGCCCACTCCAAAGCAGGAAAGTTCGGATTTTTCTAAAAAAAACAGGAAAGTCCTATGCTTCGCAAAAACAAAAAACAAGGAGATTCAACATATAAGTTTGTTTATGTAAAAATAAAGATTTAATTTATCCGTTTGCAATAGCTCAGAGCGCAATACACGGTTTATTGTCTGCAAAATAATCAAGATATCACATGTTTCTTGTACGGGGAGGCTGACATCGTGGACCCATGAGCCAGCAGCGTCGTCAACGTTTTAAAGGCGGCAGAGGATGGAAATAAAAAATAAACCAAAAATCTGTTGGTAAAAAATCCAAGAAAAGAAACATTTTCGTTTTGAGAGGATGACATGCGGGACCCATGAGGCAGCAGCATCCTCAGCGTTTATTGTTCATAGAGGCTGACATGTGGGACCCGTGAGCCAGCAGCGTCCTCAAAGTTTTAAAGGCGGCAGGAGATCGAAAGAAAAAATAAGTCAAAAATCATTTGGTAAACAAAATCCAAGAAAAGAAACATTTACCGTTCTGAGAGGATGACATGCGGGACCCATGAGGCAGCAGCATCCTCAACGATTCCAAGGCGGCAGGGGATCAAAAGAAAAAAAAGAAATATCCATAAATTAATTAGGGGTTCAAAATAAATCCATCAAAGGAAACTTTTAATGTTCATAGAGGATGACATGTGGACCGACCTGCCAACAGCATCCTCATCGTTTCAAAGGGGGCAGGAGATCAAAAGAAAAAGGCAAATAGCCAGAAATTAGGGGTCAAAAATAACTCCAAGAAAGGAAACTTTTATTGTTCGTAGAGGATGACATGCGGGACCCATGAGCCAGCAGCTTACTCAACGTTTCAAAGGCGGCATGAGATCGAAAGAAAAAGGCAAGTGACAAAATATCAGGAGGCAAAAATTATTCAAGAAAAGAAACTTGATTGTACATAGAGGATGACATGCGGGTCCCATTTAGCAGCAGCGGTATCACCGTTTGAGAGGCTGCACGGGATCGAAAGAAAAAGGCAAGTGACCAAATATGAGGAGCCAAAAATAATTCAAGAAAAGAAAGTTTTATAGTACATAGAGGATGACATGCGGGTCCCATTTAGCAGAAGCGGTATCACCGTTTGAGAGGCGGCAGGGGATCGAAAGAAAAAGGCAAGTGACCAAATATGAGGTGCCAAAAATAATTCAAGAAAAGAAAGTTTTATAGTACATAGAGGATGACATGCGGGTCCCATTTAGCAGCAGCGGTATCACCGTTTGAGAGGCGGCAGGGGATCGAAAGAAAAAGGCAAGTGACCAAATATGAGGTGCCCAAAAAACTCCAAGAAAAGAAAGTTGATTGCACATAGAGGATGACATGCGGGACCCATTTAGCAGCAGCGGTCTCAACGTTTCCAAGGCGGCAAGGGATCAAAAGAAAAAGGAAGTAGCCAGAAATCAGGGGGTCAAAAAAAATCCAAGAATAGAAATAATTTTGGTTCATAGAGGATGACATGCGGGACCCATGATCCTGCATCGTAAACGGCTCGATCGGAGAGCGTTGAACGAGATGGCACGATCGAGAAAAAAAACAATGCCAGAGAGGCTGCCATATGGGCCCTACAACCCTCGGCGGTGCGGATTTGCGTTGACTCGGCTGGCGAACCCGAGATTTCGAGATGCACCACGTCCCGGGCCACCATACGCGACATTTTGGCCGTTTTCGTCGGGCTAGGTGGCCTCAAAAACGAGAAAAAAAACGTTTTGACATGCACAACGGAGAGACCAAAATCGTCGTCCATGGTCACCAGCAACCACGGCGCGACTTCAACTTCGTCGGCCATGGCAACTTTTCTTGTAGTGAATGTTCATGATTATGAAACTAATCATCTATTAATCAACAAGCTAGTTAAGAGGCTTACTAGGGACTCATTGTTTGTTTACATAACACACATGTATCATTGTTTCGGTTAATACAATTATAGCATGGTATATAAACATTTATCATAAACATAAAGATATATAATAACCACTTTTATTATTGCCTCTTGGGCATATCTCCAACAGCTTACTGGATCATGTGCATATAGTTCCCTAAAAAGAAAGAATGCTCCCTGGCCAGATGCTTGATGTCTTGGCTCAGCCAATGATGCAAAGGCTGAGGCAAAAACTTGGATAAGAACAGATACTAAAATGTGTGATTTAAATGGAATGCTTATGATGGTATACTAAAATAGAGATATTCACATTAGGGAATCATGTAAATGAATGCCACTGTGGTATCCTTTGAAGAAAATGGATTGTTTCTGATGGTTTTAAAAGGCTAGGTGGTGCTAGGTGATTAAGTTGGCTACCAAGACTTGTCTCATCTGGTTAGCTGGGATATGCTATGTGTTGTTGCTTGTTTAGGCATATCTATCACTTACTGGATTTACTGGTTCTTGATTGGCCTCTCTTTTGCCAGCATCACTTGGTCTATATACCAAGTGATGAATAATCCCTTTGGAGCATCTGCTCCATGCATGCTATGTGTGTTTGAGCATCTTGACTTATGTCACCATGGTTGCTGGTTTGGTGGTGTTTTGAACTCAACTGAGTAATGATAAATTTCTATTTCTTGTTGGCTTTGATGAAAATAGAGATATCCACAGTAGGGGATCATGTAAATGAATGCCACTGTGGTATCCTTTGAAGAAAAAGGACTGTTTCTGATGGTTTTAAAAGGCTAGGTGGTGCTAGGTGATTAAGTTGGCTACCAAGACTTGTCTCATCTGGTTAGCTGGGATATGCTATGTGTTGTTGCTTGTTTAGGTATATCTATCACTTACTGGATTTACTGGTTCTTGATTGGCCTCTCTTTTGCCAGCATCACTTGGTCTATATACCAAGTGATGAATAATCCCTTTGGAGCATCTGCTCCATGCATCCTACCTGGCCTCACTTACTCCATCCCTGGATGTTAATATTTGTTTCGACCAACAAAGTATGAGGCATATGCTATTTAGTTGCTACCACTTGGCTCTTTCTTCCATTTTAGTGCCGATGATTAGAATGTTCGGTCAACTGTACACTCCGGGGTGTCGCTAGTGAGCCTGGTGTGATGGCACAAATATCAATCTCTTGTGCATCCTACCTGGCCTCACTAACGCCATCCCGGGATGTTCATATTTGTTTCGACCAACAAAGTATGAGGCATTCCATTTAGTTCATACTAGCTACTTCTTAATTGCATTGGCCTTTCTTCCATTCTAGTGTCGATGATTAAATTGTTTGGTCACTTGTACACTCTGGGGTGGGGCCACTGAGCCTGGTGCGATGCCACAAATATCAATCTCTTGTGCATCCTACCTGGCCTCGCTGACCCCATCCCTGAATGTTAATATTTCTTTCGACCAACAAAGTATGAGGCATATGATATCTAGTTGAGATACCACTTGGCTCTTTCTTCCATTTTAGTGCCGATGATTAGAATGTTTGGTCACCTATACGCCGCAATATACTTTGTAGACGGGCCCCCCTTTCCCCGGCCGCCGTTCCGTGAACGAGTCTTTGACGAGACAACAATGCCGACATGCCTCTCCGGCGTAGAACCACGCCAGTCCCAGCCGCCTCTCTTGTGGCCGCGTCTCCTGCGCCATGCACTCTTCGCCTTCTTGCCCGGTGAACAATAGACTGATCGTTGGAATAAGGAAGCCGATGACGGCCGATCGCAATCTAATCTTGCGACCGGCCGTCATCGGTTTCCTTATTCCAATGATCAGTCTATTGGTTCACCGGGCAAGAAGGCGAAAAGTGCAGGACGCGGGACACACGGCCACAAGGGAGGTGGCTGGGACTGCCGTGGTTCTGCACCGGAGAGGCAGATCGGCGTTGTTGTCTCGTCAAGGACCCGTTCACGGAATGGCGGCCGGGGAAAGGGGGCCCTTCTGCAAAGTATACTGTGGCGTATACTGCAACTATGGTTTTTGACCATAGTATTTGTGTTGACCAACAATGTATGAGGCACATATTCCATTTTGTCATTCCATTTGCTTTGGTATTTCCAAAATGCCGATGATTAAAATGTTTGGTCCCCGTACACTCTGGGGTGGCGTAAGTGAGCCTGGTAAGATAGCACAAATATCAATCTCTTGTGCATCGGACTTGGTCTCGCTTACGCCATCCCGGAATGTTAATATTTGTGTTGACCAACAATGTATGAGGCACTTATTCCATTTTGTCATTCCATTTGCTTTGGTATTTTCAAAATGCCGATGATTAAAATGTTTGGTCACCGTACACTTGGGGGTGGCGTAAGTGAGCCTGGTAAGATAGCACAAATATCAATCTCTTGTGCATCGGACTTGGTCTCACTTACGCCATCCCTAAATGTTAAGACTTGTGTTGACCAACAATGTATGAGGCATTTATTCCATTTTGTCATTCCATTTGCTTTGGTATTTTCAAAATTCCGATGATTAAAATGTTTGGTCAACGTACACTTGGGGGTGTGATGACCCACAAGTATAGGGGGTGTATCGCAGTATCTTCGATAAGTAAGAATGTCGATCCCAACGAGGAGCAGAAGGTGTTGACAAGCAGTTTCGATGAAGGATTCACTGTAAATGCTCACAGACAAGTATTCAGGGGGTTTTGATGTAACAGATGAATAAAGTACGAGTAAGTAAAGTGCGAGAGTAACAATTGCAGCGAGTGGCCCAATCCTTTTTAGCATAAAGGACAAGCCGGTTTGTTTACTTATAATGACCAAACGTTCTCGAGGACACACGAGATTTTAGTCTAGTGCTTTCGCTACATACGGCTAATTAATCTTCATTGTTTTGATAAGTGTTGTGTGGGTGAACCTATGCTAATGTACCGCCCTTCCTAGGATTAATACATACTTGTGATTATACCCCTTGCAAGCATCTGCAACTACAAGAAAGTAATTAAGATAAATCTAACCACAGCCTTAAACTCTGAGATCCTGCGATCCCTCCTGCATCGATATACCAACGGGGGTTCAGGTTTCTGTCACTCCGGCAACCCCACAATTGGCAAACGAGTACAAGATGCATTCCCCTAGGCCCATAAATGGTGAAGTATCGTGTAGTCGACGTTCACACGACACCACTAGAAGAATGACACCACAACTTAAATATCATAACATTGAATACTACTCAACCATAATTCACTACTAACATTTAGACTTCACCCATGTCCTCAAGAACTAAATGAACTACTCACGAGACATCATATGGAACATGATCAGAGGTGATATGATGATGAATAACAATCTGAACATAAACCTTGGTTCAACGGTTTCACTCAATAGCATCAATAACAAGTAGAAATCAACACCGGGAGAGTTTCCCCTATCAAACAATCAAGATCAAACCCAAATTGTTACAGCGGTGACGAGGTACAGCGGTGGAGATGGCGGTGATGATGATGAAGATGATGTCGATGGTGATGGAGATGATGTCCAGCTCGATGACGGTGACGATGGCGTCGATTTCCCCCTCCGGGAGGGAATTTCCCCGGCGGATTCCTGCCCGCCGGAGAGCTCTTTTCTCTCTGGTGTTCTCCGCCCCGCAGAGGCGGCTGTGGCTCTGTTCGACGTACCCCTCTGGCTTAGGTTTTCGGGACGAAGGCATACGCGAAGAAAAGGAGGCGAGAGGGGGCTGTGGGCCCCCTCCTCACAGGGCGGCGCGGCCAGGGCAGGGCCCGCGCCGGCCTGTGAGGGGGGCCCATGGCGGCCCTCCTCAGCTCCCCCTTCTGGCTCCCTTCGTCATCTGGAAAAATAGGAGTTTTCGTGTAATTCCCGTCAATTGTTGATCTTCCGAAATATTGCGTTCTGACGATGCTTTTTCCAGCAGAATCCTGGCTCCGGTGCGCGATCCTCCAATAATCATGAAACATGCAAAATAGATGAAATAACATAAGTATTATCTCCAAATATGAAATATATCAATGAATAATAGCAGATTAAGATATAAAATAGTGATGCAAATTGGACGTATCAACTCCCCCCAAGCTTAGACCTCGCTTGTCCCCAAGCGAAACTGAACTCGGTAAACAAGACCACATGTTTATGGAGTGAAGAGTCGATAAATCAAATACGGACAAGAAGCATCATGTTCATTCACACAAGACATTCTAGTAAACAACTTCCTCATATAACTCAACTTGAAACAAGTATAAAGTAATCACAAATAAAGGTGCATAAGAAATCATAATTGGTGACGGCAAACTTTGTTCTTGGTCAGAGAACAGTTAACAGATTATACTTATCTATTGAGCAGCGCTCTCATATTAAAGCTTATGTGGCTCATCTTGCATACTCAACCATAATGATCATTGATAACTTTCAAAGCTATATTCATTCAGATAAAACTTGTACTAAACAAGGAAGAATAAAAGACATGATGAAGCAAATCACGATATAAAAGTTTGATCACAACAACTCAAATGCTTGCTTGAGATGGAGGGAAATTGGTGTACTGACTCAACATAAAGTAAAAGACAGGCCCTTCGCAGAGGGAAGCAGGGATTAAATCATGTGCTAGAGCTTTTTCAGTTTTGAAATCATATAAAGAGAATAAAAGTAAAGTTTTGAGAGGTGTTTGTTGTTGTCAACGAATGGTAGCGGGTACTCTAACCCCCTTGCCAAACAGACCTCCAAAGAGCGACTCCCATGAAGGACGTTATCTCTACCAGCAAGGTAGATCATCCCTCTTCTCTTTTGTTTACACATGTACTTTAGTTTATTTAGGGATGACACTCCCCCCAACCTTTGCTTACACAAGCCATGGCTAACCGAATCGTCGGGTGCCTTCCAACAATCTCATACCATGGAGGAGTGTCTATTGCAAAATTAAGTTGCTTACTGATGAATCAGAGCAAAACATGTGAAGAGAATTATTAAGTTGATTAATTGGGGCTGGGAACCCCGTTGCCAGCTCTTATTGCAAAATTATAGGATAAGTGGGTGAAGCCACTAGTCCATTAGTGGAGGCTGCCTAACAAGACTGAAAGATAAAACACCACATACTTCCTCATGAGCTATAAAACATTGGCACAAATAAGAAGTAATAAATTTTGAATTGTTTTAAAGGTAGCACATGAAGTATTTACTTGGAATGGCAGGAAATGCCATGCAGTAGGTAGATATGGTGGACACAAATGGCATAAGTTTGGGTTCAGGTTTGGATGCACGAGAAGCATTCCCTCTCAGTACAGGTCTTTGGCTAGCAAGGTTAATTAGCAAGCATAAGAGTTGAGGGAAACAAACGAATATACATGTGATAGACATAATCATGCATCTTTCTTGCAGGCACAAACAATTTTAACTTCAGAATAATAAGCTATGAGCTAACAAGAAAGGAAGTCAATGAAACAACTATATGTATTTCTCTTTTCTACTTAAACCTCAAGGTGTTGTTGCTATTGACCAATGCTAAGTTTGCCAAAACCAAATAGATTTACTCAATGCTCCCAAAGTGGTACCAATACTAAAATCAAGATCAATCATATAACAGAAATTGCAAACTAAAATAAGGTGTGCAATATGTAAATGATAAGACTTCTCATTAATATTTCATATCGGTAACTCACCCCAAGGGATACATAGACAACCAACTAAAGGAGAGATACTTCCTAACTACAACCCATCTTATATGATAACTTCCCTACTCATGATATGACACTACTTGATAGTAAAAAGTAAAAAGGTGGTGATGATGTGATACCGCGGCACTCCCCCAAGCTTGGAACAAACCAAGGGGATGCCAATACCGATGATGAATTAATCCTTTGACGATGGTGGTGATGAATTCCTCCCGCGCTTCTTACAGATCTCCTTCAGCTTCAACTTCTCAGCTTGGAAATTCTGCACTAAGACTCGAAGAGATTCATTGTTATCTGAAGTTGGCGGTGGCGACCTTGTGATGGGCATCGAGTAATATTCCAACATTCTACGGAGTCGGTAATTCTCCTCCCTGAGTATCTCCACTTCTCTTCTTAGAGCCCGGTATTGACCACAAAACTCATCGGTAGTCCGTAGAGCTTCTTCCAGCACAGGGAAAGAGTCGAGGCCAAGAGCAGGTGGTAAGGGTCCCTGCAAGTTATGAGAGAAAGAACGTCGAGTGTCAATAGATCCCACAAAGATTTGCTTACTCCCAACAGCTTGCTGCTCTTGTTTTGACGACACCCTTTTCACTTCTTCCTTCGAAGGCCCTTTGCCCTTGTTGTCGGAGGCCATGGTGCTCCTAGATTGAGAATAGATCCTGGCAGAAACAGCTCGAAACAAAACACGTCGAGAAAACGATATACGGACCTCCAGGGGTCCGGGGGATTATATAGCAAAAAATTTCACAACAAACGGAAAGTACCAGGTCGAACCAGAGTCGGAGAGGAGCAACGAGGCGGTGTCCTCATAGGGTGGCGCGGCCAGGCTGGGGCCCGCGCCGTCCTATGGTGGCACGCCCTCGTGCGCCTCCTCCACTCCGTTTCGATCTCGTAATTTTTATATTTTCCAAAAACAGCAAAAACAATGTTCGGAAAGTAAATCGCGAACTTTTTATTACCTGTACTGTGACCTATTCAAAGTCGAGTTCTGGCGGACTGCTAATTTGACCTTTGATGAAAGCCTCCGGTGTTTCCACTCGAATAACATCAACATCTACATTATAAGAATCACCTGAGATATAATGCTTGAGTCTTTGTCCATTCACCACTTGCGTGGCATTGCCTTGGAGAGAACTAATTTTAATTGCTCCTGAACGATACACCTCCTCAACAACATATGGTCCTTCCCATTTCGAGAGTAATTTCCCTGCAAAGAATCTGAGACGAGATCGATACAATAGGACTTTATCCCCAATATTAAACTCTCTTTTGATAATCCTTCTATCATGCCATTTCTTAACTTTCTCTTTAAAGAGTTTAGCATTTTCATAAGCTTCACTTCTCCATTCATCTAGAGAACTTAATTGCAGCAACCTCTTATTACCGGCTAGTTTAGGATCTTTATTTAATTCTCTAACAGCCCAATAAGCTTTGTGCTCTAGTTCTAAAGGTAAATGACAAGCTTTCCCATAGACCATTTTATAAGGTGACATTCCCATGGGGTTTTTATAAGCAGTTCTATAAGCCCATAGTGCTTCCTTCAATTTACTAGCCCAATTCTTTCTAGTTTTATTAACAGTCTTTTGCAAGATAGATTTAATTTCTCTATTTGATAGTTCTACTTGCCCACTAGTTTGAGGATGATAAGCAGAAGCAATTCTATGATTAATACCATATTTAGCAAGAGTTTTTCTAAAACCACCATGAATAAAATGAGAACCTCCATCTGTCATAATATATCTAGGAACTCCAAATCTAGGAAAAATAATATCTAAAAGCATTCTTAAAGAGGTCTCACCATCAGCACTTTTTGTAGGTATGGCTTCCACCCATTTAGTAACATAATCAACAACAACAAGTATATGAGTGTTACCTTCTGAAGAGGGAAAAGGTCCCATGAAGTCAAATCCCCAACAATCAAACGGTTCAATAACAAGAGTATAATTCATAGGCATTTCATTGCGTCTGGAGATATTACCAACCCTTTGACATTCATCACAAGATAAAATAAACTTCCTTGCATCTTTGAAGAGAGTTGGCCAATAAAAACCTGATTGCAGAACCTTTTGCGCGGTTCTATCTCCGGGGTGATGTCCTCCATAAGCACTACCATGACATTTACTCAATATTTCTTGTTGTTCATATTCGGGAACACACCTTCGCAGAATACCATCCACTCCTTCTTTATATAAGTGTGGGTCATCCCAAAAATAATGCCTCAAGTCATGAAAGAATTTCCTCCTCTGCTGAGCTGAAAAGGTTGGAGGCAAGTACTTGGAAACAATAAAGTTAGCATAATCAGCATACCAAGGGCTATCTCGCGAGTTTACCTTAATTACAGCCAATTGTTCATTTGGAAAACTATCATTAACAGGAACAGGATCATAAGCAATATTTTCCAATCTAGACAAATTATCAGCAACAGGATTATCAGCACCTTTCCTATCTACAATATGTAAATCAAATTCTTGCAAAAGAAGTACCCATCTAATAAGCCTTGGCTTAGCATCTTTCTTTGTCGTAAGGTATCTAATTGCAGCATGATCAGTATGAATCGTAACTTTTGAATCAACAATATATGATCTAAATTTATCACAAGCAAAGACTACAGCTAACAATTCTTTTTCAGTAGTAGCATAATTTCTTTGAGCAGCATCAAGAGTTTTACTAGCATAATGAATAACATTCAGTTTTTTATCTACTCGCTGTCCAAGAACAGCGCCTAAAGCAAAATCACTAGCATCACACATAATTTCAAATGGTAAATTCCAATCAGGAGGTTCAACTATAGGGGCAGTTGTTAAGGCTTTCTTTAGAGTTTCAAAAGCTTCCTTACAATCATCATCAAAAACAAAAGGTACGTCTTTTTGAAGAAGATTAGTAAGAGGCTTTGAAATCTTAGAGAAGTCTTTAATAAACCTCCTATAAAACCCAGCATGACCAAGAACACTACGAATACCTTTAACATCCCTAGGATAGGGCATCTTCTCAATTGCTTCAACTTTAGCTCTATCAACTTCAATACCTCTCTCAGAAATTTTATGTCCCAATACAATTCCTTCATTAACCATAAAGTGGCATTTCTCCCAATTAAGAACAAGGTTAGTTTCTTCACATCTCTGCAAAACTTTATCAAGGTTTCGCAAGCAACTATCAAAAGAATTCCCATAGACAGAAAAATCGTCCATGAATACCTCTACAATGCTCTCACAAAAGCCATGAAAAATAGCAGACATGCATCTTTGAAAAGTAGCAGGAGCATTACATAAACCAAAAGGCATACGCCTATAAGCATAAGTTCCATAGGGACAAGTGAAAGTGGTTTTCTCTTGATCTTTAGTTTTAACAGCAATTTGTGAAAACCCAGAATAACCATCAAGAAAGCAAAAATGAGTATTTTTAGATAGCCTTTCTAACATTTGATCAATAAATGGTAAAGGGTAATGATCTTTCTTAGTAACCTTATTAACTTATCGATAATCAATGCACATTCTATAACCTACAACTACTCTTTGAGGTATGAGCTCATCATTATCATTAGGCACAACAGTCATTCCTCCTTTCTTAGGAACACAATGCACAGGACTAACCCATCTACTATCAGCAATAGGATATATAATACCAGCTTCAAGGAGTCTTAATACCTCATTTCTTACCACATCCTTCATCTTGGGAATTAGACGACGCTGAGGTTCAACAACAGGCTTCGCATCATCTTCCATATTAATGGCGTGTTGGCAAATATAGGGAGAAATCCCCTTCAAGTCATCAAGAGTGTAGCCAATAGCACCTCGGTGTTTCTTCAGTATTTCCAATAACCTTTCTTCTTCAAACTCTGAAAGCTTAGAACTAATAATAACAGGATATATTTTCTTATCATCAATATGAGCATATTTAAGATTATCAGGCAATGGTTTTAAATCAAAGACAGGATCTTCCTTTGGTGGTGGTGTTGTACCCAAGTCTTCCACCGGTAAATCATGCTTAAGAATAGGTTGACGAAGGAAAATTTCATCAAGCTCATTTCTTTCTTCCCTAAAACTTCACTCTCACTATTCTCCAAATGTTGCTGCAAAGGATTATTAGGAGCAAGAGCAATAGATGCACACTGTTCAACTTTAAAATCACTATTAGGCGAATCAATTTTATAAGGAGTTTTGGTAAATTTAGAGAAGTTAAACTCATAAGATTCACCAGCAAATTTAGTCAAAATTTTCTCTTTCTTACAATCTATAATAGCTCCACAAGTATTTAGAAAAGGTCTACCAAAAATGATAGGACAATATTTACTAGCAGCAGAACCAAGTACCAAAAAGTCAGCAGGATATTTAATCTTACCACATAGAACTTCCACATCTCGAATAATACCAATTGGAGAGATAGTTTCTCTATTAGCCAGCCGAATAACCACATCAATATCTTCAAGCTCACAAGAACCAATTTCATGCATGATCTCCATGTAAAGCTCATAAGGAATAGCACTAATACTTGCACCAATATCACATAAACCATAATAACAATGATCACCAATTCTAACAGATAGCATAGGAACACTAGCTTTCCTAGACTTATTAGGATGCGAAACAATATTAGAGGCATCTTCACAGAAAATAATATGACCATCCTCCACATTTTCAGTCACAAGATCTTTAACAATTGCAACAGCAGGTTCAACTTTTATTTGTTCTTCAGGTTCTATAGGTTTCTTTTCACTTTTATGAACCGCACTATTTATAACAGCGTACTCCTTCATTTTAGCAGGGAAAGGAGTTTTTTCAATATAAGCTTCAGGAATAACATGATCAACAGTTTCAACTACAACACATTTATTTATAGATGAATCAATTTTATCTTTATACGGTTCATGATACTTATCAAAGTTCTTCTTAGGCAATTCATAATGAGAAGCAAAAGCTTTATAAAGATTTGCAGCAACTTGAGAATCAAGACCATAAGTAGCACTCATATTACGAAATTTATCAGTATCCATAAAAGCTTCAATGCATTTATAATCATAAATTATACCTGATTCTCTATCCTTGTCGTTCTCCCAACCTTCAGTATTTTCTTGGATCCGATTAAGAAGGTCCCTTTTAAACTCTTCCTTGTTGCGTGTAAATGATCCAGAACAAGAAGTATCCAGCAAGGTCTTGTGTGGAAAAGAAAGTCTTGCATAGAAGTTATCAATAATAATATTACCAGGAAGCTCATGAATGGGGCATTTGAGCATTAAAGACTTCAATCTCCCCCAAGCTTGGGCAATACTCTCTCCTTCATGAGGCCAAAAATTATATATGCGATTCCGATCTTTGTGAATCTCACTTGGAGGATAGAACTTAGAATAAAACCGGGGCACAATATCATTCCATTCAAGAGAATCCCCATTATCCAGTAATTTATACCAATGCGCCGCTTTACCAGACAGCGATACAGAGAATAGTTTCTTCCTCACTTCATCCATAGCAATACCTGCACACTTGAATAAACCGCATAATTCATGTAAGAACAGTAAATGATCTCCAGGGTGGACAGTTCCATCCCCTGTATAACGGTTACCCACTACACGTTCAATAATTTTCATAGGTATTTTTTATGGTAATTCTTCCTTACCTGGCGCCTCATCCACTACCTTTGCAGTAGTAGTAGATTTCCCAAATAAACACTCAAGAGAAGATCTCTCCATAATGAGTTATAGCAGCAGGCAGAAATAAAATCAGCACAAACAGTTGAAATTTCCCTTACCAATTCCACCTACCAATAGCGCTTCACTCCCCGGCAACGGCGCCAGAAAATAGTCTTGATGACCCACAAGTATAGGGGGTGTATCGCAGTATCTTCGATAAGTAAGAATGTCGATCCAAACGAGGAGCAGAAGGTGTTGACAAGCAGTTTCGATGAAGGATTCACTGTAAATGCTCACAGACAAGTATTCAGGGGGTTTTGATGTAACAGATGAATAAAGTACGAGTAAGTAAAGTGCGAGAGTAACAATTGCAGCGAGTGGCCCAATCCTTTTTAGCACAAAGGACAAGCCGGTTTGTTTACTTATAATGACCAAACGTTCTCGAGGACACACGGGATTTTAGTCTAGTGCTTTCGCTACATACGGCTAATTAATCTTCATTGTTTTGATAAGTGTTGTGTGGGTGAACCTATGCTAATGTACCGCCCTTCCTAGGATTAATACATACTTGTGATTATACCCCTTGCAAGCATCCGCAACTACAAGAAAGTAATTAAGATAAATCTAACCACAGCCTTAAACTCTGAGATCCTGCGATCCCTCCTGCATCGATATACCAACGGGGGCTCAGGTTTCTGTCACTCCGGCAACCCCGCAATTGGCAAACGAGTACAAGATGCATTCCCCTAGGCCCATAAATGGTGAAGTATCGTGTAGTCGACGTTCACACGACACCACTAGAAGAATGACACCACAACTTAAATATCATAACATTGAATACTACTCAACCATAATTCACTACTAACATTTAGACTTCACCCATGCCCTCAAGAACTAAACGAACTACTCACGAGACATCATATGGAACATGATCAGAGGTGATATGATGATGAATAACAATCTGAACATAAACCTTGGTTCAACGGTTTCACTCAATAGCATCAATAACAAGTAGAAATCAACACCGGGAGAGTTTCCCCTATCAAACAATCAAGATCAAACCCAAATTGTTACAGCGGTGACGAGGTGCAGCGGTGGAGATGGCGGTGATGATGATGAAGATGATGTCGATGGTGATGGAGATGATGTCCAGCTCGATGACGGTGACGATGGCGTCGATTTCCCCCTCCGGGAGGGAATTTCCCCGGCGGATTCTTGCCCGCCGGAGAGCTCTTTTCTCTCTGGTGTTCTCCGCCCCGCAGAGGCGGCTGTGGCTCTGTTCGTCGTACCCCTCTGGCTTAGGTTTTCGGGACGAAGGCATACGCGAAGAAAAGGAGGCGAGAGGGGGTTGTGGCCCCCTCCTCACAGGGCGGCGCGGCCAGGGCAGGGCCCGCGCCGGCCTGTGAGGGGGGCCCATGGCGGCCCTCCTCAGCTCCCCCTTCTGGCTCCCTTCGTCATCTGGAAAAATAGGAGTTTTCGTGTAATTCCCGTCAATTGGTGATCTTCCGAAATATTGCGTTCTGACGATGCTTTTTCCAGCAGAATCCTGGCTCCGGTGCGCGATCCTCCAATAATCATGAAACATGCAAAATAGATGAAATAACATAAGTATTATCTCCAAATATGAAATATATCAATGAATAACAGCAAATAATGATATAAAATAGTGATGCAAATTGGACGTATCAGGGTGGCGTAAGTGAGCCTGGTAAGATAGCACAAATATCAATTTCTTGTGCATCGGACTTGGTCTCACTTACGCCATCTCTAAATGTTAAGACTTGTGTTGACCAACAATGTATGAGGCATTTATTCCATTTCTCTTGTGCAACGGACTTGTTGGTCTCACTTTCTTCCATTTTAATCATAGTAGGAACCGGATGAAGACCCCGATGCAAGCGAGCCTGGTGGGTAGAGAGGAGGGAGCAAAGGAGGAACCGAATGAAGACTACTTTGTATCTCGAAATTGTGAATTTTGTATGAATTAAGAGTTGTATGCAAAACATTTGACACTTGCCACTATATATGTATCTTGATCGGGCTCTAAGTACTGTGATGATGATGTCTACATTATATATGTGCAATGTACATGCTATTTATATTATATCTGCATATTTCTATATGTTGTTGTATATAACCTGTATATTGCTGTCTATAAACTGCATGTGTATAGCAGGCAGCACAAAATCGTGTATAATACAAGCAAGTTCTGTGGTGCACTAAAAATCAATTCTGTGGCGCACGCTTTTCTGTGGCGCACCCAAGCACCAGTGCGCCACAAAAACCTTAATTCTGTGGCGCATGGGTTGGTGCGCCACATAAACCTTATTTTTGTGGCGACGTTTCTGTGGCGCAACCCCCATGCGCCACAGAATCCATTTTTAGTGCGCCACTGATGAGGCTTTTCCTACTAGTGCATGATTCATGGCTTTAGTTAGCGGCCCAATGTTCTTCTCTAACAATATGCATACTCAAACCATTTGATCATGATAAATCGCCCTTACTTCAGACAAGACGAACATGCATATCAACTCACATGATATTCAACAAAGGTGTAATAGTTGATGGCGTCCCCAGAAACATGGTTACCGCTCAACAAGCAACTTATAAGAAATAAGATACATAAGCTACATATTCTTTACCACAATAGTTTTTAAGGCTATTTTCCCATGAGCTATATATTGCAAAGATAAAGAATGAAATTTTAAAGGTAGCACTCAAGTAATTTACTTTGGAATGGCAGAGAAATACTACATAGTAGGTAGGTATGGTGGACACAAATGGCATAGGTTTTGGCTCAAGGTTTTGGATGCACGAGAATTATTCCCTCTCAGTACAAGGCTTTGGCTAGCAAGGTTGTTTGAAGCAAACACAAGTATGAACCAGTACAGCAAAACTTACATAAGAACATATTGCAAGCATTATAAGACTCTACACTGTCTTCCTTGTTGTTCAAATACTTCACCAGAAAATATCTAGACTCTAGAGAGACCAATCATGCAAACCAAATTTCAACAAGCTCTATGGTAGTTCTTCATTAATAGGTGCAAAGTACATGATGCAAGAGCTTAAACATGATCTATTTGAGCACAACAATTGCCAAGTATCAAATTATTCAAGACAATATACCAATTACCAAATGAAGCATTTTCTGTTTCCAACCAAATAACAATGAACGAAGCAGTTTCAACCTTCGCCATGAACATTAAAGTAATGCTAAGAATACCAGTGTTCATATCAAACAGCGGAGCGTGTCTTTCTCCCACACAAAGAATGCTAGGATCCGAGTTTATTCAAACAAAAACAAAAATAAAAGCAAACAGACGCTCCAAGTAAAGCACATAAGATGTGACTGAATAAAAATATAGTTTCACTAGAGGTGACCTGATAAGTTGTCGATGAAGAAGGGGATGCCTTGGGCATCCCCAAGCTTAGATGCTTGAGTCTTCTTGAAATATGCAGGGATGAACCACGGGGGCATCCCCAAGCTTAGACTTTTCACTCTTCTTGATCATAGTATATCATCCTCCTCTCTTGATCCTTGAAAACTTCCTCCACACCAAACTCGAAACAAACTCATTAGAGGGTTAGTGCATAATTAAAAATTCACATATTCAGAGATGACATAATCATTCTTAACACTTCTGGACATTGCACAAAACTACTGAAAGTTAATGGAACAAAGAAATCCATTCAACATAGCAAAAGAGGCAATGCGAAATAAAAGGCAGAATCTGTCAAAACAGAACAGTTCGTAAAGACGAATTTTTTAGTGGCACTTAACAGGCTCAGATGAAAAAGCTCAAAACTAATGAAAGTTGCGTAAATATCTAAGGATCACGCAAGTAAATTGGCAGATTTTTCTGAGTTACCTACAGAGAGTTCTACTCAAATTCATGACAGCAAGAAATCTGTTTCTGCGCAACAATCTAAATCTAGTATCAACTTTACTACTAGAGACTTTACTTGGCACAACAATGCAATAAAGTAAAGATAAGAAGAGGTTGCTACAGTAGTAATAACTTCCAAGACTCAACAAAATAGTAATAAAAACATACATGGGTTATCTCCCAAGAAGTGCTTTTCTTTAACGCCTTTCAGCTAGGCGCAGAAAGTGTGAATCAAGTATTATCAAGAGATGAAGCATTAACATTCTTAACAGGGGAGTTGGGAGTTTTCTCAACAATGCATTGTATCTTGTATATGTAAGTAACTCCTCTTTCGTTGCTCTTAGGATTACTATCGTCATCAAACAAATTTTCAGGAACAAGCCAAGCATAGTTATTTTCTAGAGCTTCATGCATTCCCATGAGTTTATGAGGTATTGGTATTTTAATCTCCCCCTCACCATTGACGTTATTAGTGTACTTTAATCTATCCATGTCCATTTTTTCAAGTGTTTTTGCAAAATCGGTATAAAACCCAAGCCTCTTATGCTTAATAAAAACTTTCCTAGCTTCTTTAGCTACATCACCAAATTCTCTAAAGAGGGTTTCTAAAATAAAATCTTTCTTCTCTCCCTCTTCCATATCACCGAGTGTAAGAAACATATGTTGCATTATAGGATTAAGATTAACAAATCTAGCTTCCAACATGTGCACTAAAGAGGTTGTAGCAATTTCATAATTAGGAGCAAGTTCTACCAAGTGTCTATCTTCAAAATCTTCAACCATACTAACATGAGTGAAAAATTCTTCTATATTATCTCTTCCAATGATAGACCCTTGCCCTACCGGTATATCTTTCAAAGTGAACTTAGGAGGAAGCATGATGAAATAAACAAAAGGTAAATAAAGTAAATGCAAGTAACTAAATTTTTTTTATTTTTTATATAGAGAACGCAAACAAGACAGTAAATAAAGTAAATACAAGTAACTAATTTTTTTGTATTTTTGATATAAAGAAAGCAAACAAAGCAGAAAATAAAATAAAGTAAAGCACGACAATAAAAAAGTAAAGATATTGGATGTGAGAGACTCCCCTTGCAGCGTGTCTTGATCTCCCCGGCAACGGCGCCAGAAAAAGAGCTTGATAACGTGTGAAGCACACGTCCGTTGGGAACCCCAAGAGGAAGGTGTGATGCGTACAGCAGCAAGTTTTCCCTCAGTAAGAAACCAAGGTTATCGAACCAGTAGGAGATGAAGGCCACGTGAAGGTTGTTGGCGGAGGAGTGTAGTGTGACGCAACACCAGGGATTCCGGCGCCAACGTGGAACCTGCACAACACAACCAAAATACTTTGCCCCAACTTAACAGTGAGGTTGTCAATCTCACCGGCTTGCTGTAAACAAAGGATTAAACGTATGGTGTGGAGAATGATGTTTGCTTGTAGAAAACAACAGAGAACAGAGATTGCAGTAGATTGTATTTCAGATGTAAAAGAATGGGCCGGGGTCCACAGTTCACTAGTGGTGTCTCTCCCATAAGATAAATAGCATGTTGGGTGAACAAGTTACAGTTGGGCAATTGACAAATAGAGGTGCATACATATCATGATGATTACTATGAGATTTAATCAGGGCATTATGACAAATTACATAGATCGCTATCCAGCATGCATCTATGCCTAAAAAGTCCACCTTCGGGTTAGCATCCGCACCCCTTCCAGTATTAAGTTGCAAACAACAGACAATTGCATTAAGTATGGTGCGTAATGTAATCAACACAAATATCCTTAGACAAAGCATTGATGTTTTATCCCTAGTGGCAACAGCACATCCACAACCTTAGAACTTTCTGTCACTGTCCCAGACTCAATGGAGGCATGAACCCACTATCGAGCATAATTACTCCCTCTTGGAGTCACAAGTATCAACTTGGCCAGAGCCTCTACTAGCAACGGAGAGCATGCAAGAACATAAACAACACATATATGATAGATTGATAATCAACTTGACATAGTATTCAATATTCATCGGATCCCAACAAACACAACATGTAGCATTACAAATAGATGATCTTGATCATGATAGGCAGCTCACAAGATCTAACATGATAGCACAATGAGGAGAAGACAACCATCTAGCTACTGCTATGGACCCATAGTCCAAGGATGAACTACTCACGCATCAATCTGGAGGCGGGCATGGTGATGTAGAGCCTTCCGGTGATGATTCCCCTCTCCGGCAGGGTGCCGGAGGCGATCTCCTGAATCCCCTGAGATGGGATTGGCGGCGGCGTCTCTGGAACTTTTTTCGTATCGTGGCTCTCGGTAATAGGGTTTTCGCGACGGAGAGTTTAAGTAGGCGGAAGGGCAGAGTTGGAGGCGGCGCAGGGGCCCCACACCATAGGCCGGCGCGGGCCCCATGCTGGCCGCGCCGCCCTATGGTCTGGGCCCCTCGTGGCCCCACTTCGTATGCTCTTCGGTCTTCTGGAAGCTCCGTGGAAAAATAAGACCCTGGGCGTCGATTTCGTACAATTCCGAGAATATTTCCTCTGTAGGATTTCTGAAACCAAAAATAGCAGAAAACAGCAACTAGCTCTTTGGCATCTCGTTAATAGGTTAGTGCCGAAAAATGCATAATAATGATGTAAAGTATGTATAAAATATGTGAGTATTGTCATAAAAGTAGCATGGAACATAAGAAATTATAGATACGTTTGAGACGTATCAGCCAGCATCTTCTTGGTGCACGACGCTGTTGTCCCGCTGACATGCTCGAGCTCGCACCCCTTCCGCCGCGCCGCCAGTGAGAACACCGGCCCGCCGATGCCGCCGCCCGCCACCAGCACTCGCGCTTCCTGCAGCTCGTTCCCGACGGCACCGGGGCGATCTCCGCGACGGCCGCATCGTTCGCGCCACCAGTCTCGCGCTGCGCGCTCGTCGCCACTGCAGGGCCGCAAGGGTAGAAGTGGTGCGTCTTCACGGCAGAGAGGAGGGCCATGGGCAGAGAAGTGGTGCGTCTTTGCGGAAGCAGGAACCTGCCAATCCTGCATCTGTCCGCGTATGTGCGGACGCAGATCCTGCAATTTGCACTGGAGGCTCACGCGGCTATTTTGGTCAGCACATGGCTGACCTTGCTACTGACTGTCACTATTGTAGGTCAAGTTGCCGCTAAAAAGAGGTTTTCAATAAAATCCCCTCATGAAGCCATATCAATTTCGGAACATCAGTTGAAAAAGGACTTTGCAGGGAGCGAGAATGCATTCTTAGCACTAGCATGAAAGATTTTGTGTTATTCCACGCCCACATTGGCCCGTATACTGGGACAAGTTTTTTTTTTTTGCACCCAGAGCACATGCTCCTGGTTTTTTGGAACGAGTTTTAAAGATATTCGGAAAAATTGACAACGTCTTTCTCGTTGGGCGCCTAGCGCATACATCTTACGTTTATTAGCTCGCAAAGTTGTTTCATGAAATATGATACTCCTCCGATTCATATTACTTGATGTTAATATAGAACTATCTAGACACATTTTAGTTTTTTTAAAAAAATTCGGGCGGGGGGGGGGGGGGGAGAGAGAATCTCCACCTAAATTTCATTGATAAAAAAGGCATTTAGTTCTGAGAATTACAAGTTGAGAAGTGGTCTCGCCACATCATGACATCTTCCTTATGCCTAGGGTTTTTAAACCTATGCAACCAGAGAGATAGGTCAGCAATTACATGAGAGAGAGAGCTGCGGAGGGGAAACAGTTACATCTCGGAAAATAAGTGAGTTTCTAACATCCCAGATGCACCATAGCATGGAGAGGAGGATGGATGGCCAGACAGAGTTGGGCAGATGGTTGTTTGACTATAAGCTCCAAGTGTTGGGGTAGTTGAGTAGGAGGTGGTCCAGGTGAGCTCTCTGCCAGATCATGTGCGCAGCAGGGCAGTTGAAGAATAAGTATTTATTGCACATGTAGAAAGACAAAATTCGGTACAAGAAAGAGCTTTCACAAGATATTTTTAATCGTTTTTACATAAGACATAAAATGATGCATGTCGGGTTTTCACGAAACTTAGGGTGCGCATATAGAACATTGAGATGCGTACGTGAAGTTTTTGTTCAATTTTTTTGATATTTTAAAATATTTTGCTGGTAGTAGAAGCATGTGAATCCATCAAAGTGGATTTCCGCATCTAAACGCTGCAACAATTTCGTCAATAAAGACTTTTCAATACATAAGACGTATTATGTTGGCACGTATTATGTTGGCACGATGGCATCCATAACAAAACCAAGAACATGATCAGATGTATAACGAGAGAGCAGTTTTGGTAGAGTATTTAGGAAGGGTCTACAAGGCTAAAGTGAGTACCCAATCAACTTTTGCGCAAGGAGCGTGGGCTCTTGCATATAACAAATTAGCAAGGCACGGCAGGATCCCCACAAAAAAACAAGGAACAGAAGGACGGTGGTGAGTTTAAGGTGTCCCGGCCTTGGTCCCGGTGAGCTCCGATGCGGCTAGCAATCTTAAACAGTAAAGCACCCTTAACATCCACGAAAAGCATGAGTATACTACTCCATGAGATAATCTTTTGCCATCTTTTCAGTCACAACAGTACACTAGCACCATAGACCATACAACCATCTTACAACCATCTTACATATGGTGCAATGCTTCACCATGTCCATCACCAACGCCGCTACCTATATATGGGCATAATTTTAGTCAGCAACATGGGATAGTTACATATAACTTGAATTACTCGTTTTTAGTATGGTAAAAGATTAGGAATTGATAAAAAAATTACATTTACCTCGAAAATGAAGGACATTTATGCCCAGAAGTTTTCAATTATATAAATTTTGTAATATATATCTTACATTTCATTGACCTAATTAATAGTCAAAGTTTTTCGTTAAAATGTCTAATACCCTAATAAACCGAGGAAGTACTCATTTGACGTTCCACTTTCTCTTAGGGTGTGCTTGTAGGCACTATCGCCCTGCATGGCTATCTCATCTCATACACTCTTAATATCTTCAATTCTCAATTGTTATGTATCACACGCTCAAAAGAGCTACAATTGCGTAAACTGTGTCTAGCTACATATGTAGCGTGAATATATAGTACCCAAGACAATTGATGGAG
Organism: Lolium perenne; assembly: GCF_019359855.2. Taxonomy (NCBI): domain Eukaryota; kingdom Viridiplantae; phylum Streptophyta; class Magnoliopsida; order Poales; family Poaceae; genus Lolium; species Lolium perenne. Next base: position 129,741,973 of record NC_067248.2, read on the forward strand.
CGAAAAAGATAGTGTGTAGAGATTATCTGAAGTGCCTTCATGAATTACTTCCAAAGTTTAAAATAGCGAACTATAGCCTATAGAGCCGGCGATCTCAGAAGCTACGAAAGGCTATAGCCAGGCTATAGCGCAACTAAGGCCATATAGCGGTTTTACTAAATAATGAAAAAAAATGGTAGCGATATTCATGTATATATCAATAATTCACATGTGCATTACATATTAACATGATCATATAAGAGATATGAATAACCAGGACATAGTTACATCGAAATTTACATCATTAAGTAGCAGCAAGTCAGGATGTAGTTATGTCAAATATTACATGACCATGAAAAATACTAGCATCCACTTTAGCATCAAGTAATATGGATCGGAAGGAGTAGCAACAAGTTCTAGACCAAAATTTTGGTTAGAAATTATGCCACTAGAAAATTTTAGGACCAAAATTTTAGGCCAGTTGAGCGGGAAGTTAGCGGCTACAAGGCTAAATTGGGGCTAAATTATCATAGCCGGACTAGCGGCTATTTTCGTTTTAGCCTCTAAAGGCCTTAGGCGTAGACCCAGACCTCTCGAAAGGCTATAGTCAAGCTATAGCGGGCTATTTAAAACTTTGATTCCTTCTAATGACAACATGCCAAAATCAAAACATGCCCAAACTAGTATCTATACAAGCAAAAGTGATGGTAGTTATTCAGATTTAAATATGCTGGATAAGAGACAAAAATAACTTAAGTTAAAATTTTCACTAACGCAAATGGGCAGCCACTTCCAACAGGACTCACGACATGTAAAAAAGAACTATCGTGTCAACAGGTACAGGCTCTTAGCAAGTCACTGTTATGGGCTTAGGATCTATAGCAAAATCAAATTAGAAAAAATACTGAAGAATGTAAAATTTATGAGTTACTGGTTTGACATTTGAGTTGATTCGAGGAAAGTTTTCATGTACTACCTCTGTCCACAAAATAGATATCTCTAAATTCAGATAAATTTAGGACATCTATTTATAGCTGGAGGGAGTACAAGTCATCGATTTCCAAATGCCATCAAATCTCATGCTGAAAAAGGTCTACAATGCAGCTAGCTATTTGCGTATAAGATTACTTCCGTGGCACAATTTCTATGCATATTTCCAATAGACTAGAAGATTAACCGTAAGTATTGTTGTTCTTAGAAGAATGCATCCGGCAGCAACGAAAAACTAAACCAATATGAACTGAAACTATTGGTGTTAAACTCACAAGGATTATGAAAGGCATTTCAGCAACACTTGCTGAAAACCATTTAATTTTGTTAGACTGCAAAGTGATGAATAGGTGAAGGCATGCTATTACCTGTTGCAAAGAAGCTTGGGAAGGCATGATACATATGGATAGCCCTGGCATTGCCGCTAAGTCTCTGAAACTTCATTGACTGGAGATGTACCGTGAAGACACCGGAAGATGCCCTTACAAGCGTTACATTGTTCTCCTCGTCAAACCCCACCAAAGCTAGCGGCTTCCTCTTGCCTGCTGCTCCCAGCGAAAGAAAATTGTCCAGATCAACAGTTCTTCCCAAAACCCATATAGGAGCATCATCATCCCAATCGCTGACTTTCCTCTTCTTCCATAGCTGGGCGCGGAAATCTGACACGACGATTAAACCAAGGCCGCCTTCTTCAGCCCGCATGATTGCATATACGGTGTCGCTGTGAGAGTTCGCATCTGGCGGTGGCTCTGTTAGTGCTATTTTCTGTTTATCTAAGTCGAACTCGACTATGCAAGCGCCACCAAGAGCATAGGACCAGCAAACTGAATTCCCGATCAAGATGGTAGGACTCATGACAGGTTGAAATATTCTCATGGCAGGAGATAGCTCGATGGCTGTACGTATGGATGGCGCTGAGATGATTTCGCTCCATTTGCCTGTCTCAGATGTGTAAACGCTTGCGAAAAGCTGTGTGTGTTCTCTTATGTCGGTGGCCAGCAGGGCCGCCTGGAAGCTGGCTGAGTGGCAATCGCCGTGCGCGTGGCCTCGGTCACCGGCCGTGCAAATCAGCGCGCCCGTGAGGATGACGACCTTGTCGCTGTTGAACTCCGGGGGGACGTCCACGCGGGTCTGATCGCCCGTGACGGGGTTCCATACCAGGAGGAAGTGCTGCGGCCAACTATTGAGGAGGAGGGCGCGGCCATGGCGGCAGCCGAGGAGCTTGTAGTGGTCGCCTTTTTCGAGCCGCAACGAGAAGCGCTCGGCGGGGATCCGGTCCGGAGGGTCGAGCGCGGGGGTGAAGACGGGGCTTCCGAAGGTGGAGAAGAAGCCGATGACGGGGGGCCTCCGGTGGTGGGCGCGGAAGCGGCGGAGGAACGCGGCGTCCGCGACGAGACGGCGCCAGCGCTTGCAGACGAGGGAGACGCGGGGGAGAGTGGATGGATTCGGGGGGAGGCGCAGCAGGATCTCGCGGAGGAGGTCGTCGTCGTCCATCGGGAGCGCCGACGACGGCGAGGTGCGGCGGCGGCTCATCGGGCTGGTGCTAGATCTTTCAGATGGCCCGTCCGTTCTCCCGCGCGGCCTCGGGTGGATCTCAATGGCGTGGTGGATCTCAATGCTCGTAACTCTGGCATATCGCTGGCCATCTGGGCTGGCCGCCTGGCCCGGCACGGCACAAACCTAAACGGGTCTGACACGGCACGCGCCATCCCTATTCCCCGCTCATTTTTTTTTTGAGACAAACCAGCCAAGCTTTATTATTCATAAAAAACAGCAATTACAGGAACTGTCACAGAATGAGGGGTACCCAGCCATGTATGCCGGCCAACCCCAAGTGATAAACTATGCTTGGCTAGGTTGTGTGCTTCAAAATTCGAAGCTCTACTTTCAAACCCAAAACTACACTCCTGGAACAAAGAAGACCTATGGTTTATTTCGGAAATAATAGCTCCATATCTACCCTTACTACCTTCATGAATTTCTCTTACAACTTGCTTGCAGTCCGATGCAACATATAACGATGAGAGCATCAAGTCCTCCGCCAGAGCTAGAGCTTCCCTGCATGCCAATGCTTCAAGAACCCCGGGATCCGTAATACCATCAAAAATCATCACCGACGATCCCAAATAGATGCCGTTGTGATCCCGGCATACAGCAGCTGCCGCTCCTCTGTTTGCTACCTTAGCTACAGCACCATCGACATTGATTTTAGCTACCTCATGAGGCGGTGGTATCCACTTACCCTTGTTTGAAAGAGCAGGCTTCATGCTTTCAGATTTGCTCGTTGGCTTTCCCTGTTCTTTCAACTCCGACAGACAAGAAATTATAAATGTATGGGTAGATAAAGGGCTCTGGAAGATCTCCTCATGTATAGCTTTCCTTCGCGCCGTCCAGATCGCCCAAAGTGTGACAGTTAATCTCGTGAACTGATCATGAGGTAGGGACTCCAGCATATCAAATAACAACTGTTTTGCACTAGGCTCATTATTCATCATCATATGCTCCACCATCCCGCCGTCTGCTAAAGCCCACACACTTGCTGCCATGTTACACTCAAGTAAAGAGTGTCTCCATGAGTCCAGAGCTCCACAGATTGAGCAGGAGTTAGATTGAGACATGTTGCGGTGTTGAAGTAAATCGGCCGTAGGGAGGGACTGCCTAGCCAAACGCCAAAGGAAAACTCTGATCTTAGAAGGAATTGAAGTCTTCCATAACAAACTCCAACCCTTCTCCTCTGCTTCAGAATTGGATGGTCTCGGATTTCCTTCCAGATAATTTTCTCTGTGTATCTTTGTAACCATCAACATGCGATATGCCGATTTTACTGAAAAGACGCCGCTCCGATCATAGTGCCAAGCCCAGAAATCTTGCTGTCTCCTAGTACATAGAGGAATACTCAATATTGCAGCGGCGTCCATTGGCAAGAAGAACTCACGAATAATCTCTTCATCAATCAAATCTGATACTAGATGTGGTGGATTTGGTTTAAGAGCCACGACTGGTCTAAGCATATTATCCCTTGGTAACCAGTTATCCATCCAAATATCAGTTGTTGAGCCATCCCCAATTCTCCTTATCAGCCCTTGTATCATCACCCCTCTCCCGTCCAAAATTGATCGCCATATCTGAGATGGGTGGGACCCCAGCCCGGCCTCAAGAATTGACGAGTTGGGAAAGTAAACTGCCTTCAAGATCCGTGCACTCAACGAATTTGGCTGTTGTAGGATGCTCCATGATTGTCGAGCAAGCAGACACAGATTAAACATCTCAATATCCTTAAAACCAAGACCTCCCATGTGCTTTGGACGTGTCATATCCTCCCATGATACCCATGCCACCTTCCTCTTCCCCTGTTTGCTACCCCACCAGAACTGGCGAATGAGAGAATTGATATGATCACATAAACCTCGCGGCAGCCTAAAACACGCCATAGAAAATACTGGGATGGCCTGAGCCACTGATTTAATGAGGACTTCCTTTCCCCCAGCAGAGAGAATTTTCTCCAGCCACCCTTTGATCTTGCTCCAGACCCTATCCTTCAAGAATTTGAAAGTTCCATACCTTGAACTACCAACATCTGTGGGCATACCCAAGTATCTATCATTTAAAGCTTCATTTTCCACCTGAAGGATTTGTTTGACCATGTCTCTTATAATTTGAGGACAGCCTTTAGTGAAGAAAATTGAAGATTTTTCCCTGTTGATCTTCTGTCCAGAAGCTAGACAATAGATCTCCAATAGGCTAGACAGTTCTTCCGCTCCCTCTCTACTTCCCTTGAAAAACAGCAGGTTGTCATCCGCGAATAACAAGTGGTTCACCGGTGGTGCCGATGGAGCCACCTTGATTCCACCAAGGTGAGATGACTGATCATAAACTTTTAACAGGCACGAAAGGCCCTCCGCTGCTAAAAAACAAATCTGAACAAATTTTGAAATCAGCAAAACCAGAAAACCCAAAAAGAAATAAACCAGAACCGAAAAAACATGGAAAAGACCAGTAAAATCGGAAATCAAAGGAAATACAGGGTAGGCGCTAACTCCCGCCTGAAGCGGCGGACGGGGTGGGCCGGCCCATTTAGCGCCTACCCTGTCTTTTCCATGTTTTTTCGGTTCTGGTTTATTTCTTTTTGGGTTTTCTGGTTTTGCTGATTTCAAAATTTGTTCAGATTTGTTTTTTGTTCAGATTTAAAAAATGTTCATACTTATAATTTTTCTCAAATTTGAAATTTGTTCAAATCCGAAATTTGTTCAAATTCGAAATTTGTTCAAATCCGAAATTTATTCAAATTCTAAATTTGTTCATTTAAACTTTTTAAAAACTGAACATTTTTTAGATTTGAATTTTTAAAAATTGTTCAATTTTAAAATTATTCAAATCTAAATTTGTTCAAAATTGAAATTTTCTTAGATTTTGAAAATGTTCAGTTTTAAAAAACGTACAATTTGAAAAAAATAGATTTCAAAATGGTCAGTTTTAAAAAATGTTCACTTTGAAATTTGTTCAATTCTAAAAAATGTTCAACTTCAAAAAATGTTCTATTCTAAAATTGTTTAATTTTAAAAAAAACGATTTTTTCAAAATGTTCTTTTTTTTCGAAAACGTTCAGATCTGGAATTCATCTGAACAAAAAAAACAGAAAATATAAAAACGACAAGAACACGAAAAAAGAGGCAATACCTTTTGTTGGGCCACGTCCAGACGGCCCACGAAGTGGCCGCTTCGAGCGGGACGGAGGTTCGCTCCCGCTTAAAGCGGGAGATAGGAGCTCCCCACGGCACGAGGCCGAATCCTATGGCGAAACCTATTCCCCGCTCATAGCGGGCGCTATCTGGCGCTCCGCTCAGAGCGGGATAGGCATGGGCCGGCCCATTAGCGAGGGCAGAAGTTTTTTCTTCAGTTTTCGTTTCCTTCTGGTTTTTTCTTTGGTTTTTCTGGTTTTTTCGTTTCTGTTTTTTTCGTTCGGTTTGTTCTGAACTTTTAAATTTTTAAATTTTTTTGAATTTGAACTTTTTTTTGAATTTGAACGATTTTTATGTTTGAACAATTTTTATTTTAAACATTTTCAAATCTGAACATTTTTCTAGTTTGAACTATTTTCATATTTGAACATTTTTGAAACTTGAACTTTTTCAAAATTTTAAATTTGAACATTTTTTATTTTTAACATTTCCAAATCTGAACATTTTTCTAGTTTGAAGTATTTTCATATTTGAACATTTTTGAAACTTGAACTTTTTTCAAATTTTGAAAATTGTTCACTTTTGAAAATTGTTTGCTTTTGAAAATCGTTCAGTTTTGAATTTTTTGCCTAGAATTTGTATAGATTTTGAATTTTGTTTCGTTTTTGAATTTGTATGGATTTGAAAACCTAGAACTGGGCAACACACACTATTACGCACGAAGCAGGAAGGGAGAACAGCGAACGGAAAAATGGGCCTGGCCCAGTTTAGAGTCTTTTAAGCGGAGCCACGCTCCCTCCCGCATAAAGCGGAGAATAGGCCCTCCCGAATCCTATACACCACCCAATAACCCAGCCCAGGTATTCGCTAATGTCCCTCGCTCTTTTCTTGAGCATGGCATGGGCTGCTCCGATTTTTCCGGGAGTTGCTGTGTGCGGTCGGCACAGACCAGGCGCACACCCACTCCCAGTGTTTTGGGCTGGCCCACTGTTCCTCTCACCTTTTTTTATTTGTTTTCGTTTTCGTTTTCTCTTTTTCTTTTCTGTTTTTTTTCATTTTACATTTTTTAAAGCTGAAATATTTTAAAATTGGTATTTTTAAAATCTAAAAGTTGTAAATATTGTAATGTTTTTTTAAAAATCTGAAATTTTAAAAAATCTAATTATTTTAAAATTTTGAACATATTTTGGACTTACATTTTTTCAAAATTTTGAACTTTTTTCAAATTTGAACTTTTTCGAATATGAGCATATTTAAAATTTTAACAGTTTTCAAATACGAACAGTTTTTAAATTTCAATGTATTTCAAATTTGACCATTTTTATAATTTGAATATTTTAAAATTTGAACATTTTCCAAATTTGAACTTTTCATATTTGAACAAAAATAAAAATAAACAAAAAAGTAAAAATAAAAATAAATGAAAAGAAATAGAAAGGAAAAAATGAAAAATCAAAGGGAAAAAGGGAAAAAGAAACAGAAATAACCGACAAACTAGGCCGACTAGACCGGCCCATATCGCGCGCGGGGGTGTGCGGGTTTGCGGTAACGGCCAACATGGTCGGTGTATAGGAATTGCCGGTTTTTCCATACAGTTTTATTTTCGTTTATGTTTTTCTCCTTTTTGCTACTTTTCTTTTTTCTTCTGTATTTTGTATTAAATTTTCTGTTATACGTTTTTTTGTTTCTTGAACATGAACATTTTTTAAAGAAAGAAGTACATTCATAAGGTAAAAGAATGGTCACAAGTTTGAAAGGTGTAAAATGTTCACGGTTTCAAAAATATATTCATGTTCATGGCTTTGAATTTTTTTTTTGAAGGGTTTGGTCATGGGTTTGATTAAATTCTCATGGGAGAGCTCAAAATAATTGATCACTGGTTCAAAAAAAATACGTCCGTGGATTTTAAATATGTACTTTTCTTTTAAAAGTGTTTCTTGTAGATTAAAAAAAACGAAGGTAAAAAAATCACGAGTTAAAAATATTCATGGATTATTAATAAGTGTTCGCGCATTCCAAAAAAATGTTCCTGGGGTTCACTCATGTGTTAAAAAAATGTCACATAGTTTGAAAAAATCTTCATGATTTTGAAAAGAATTTTTTATGAGTTCAAAAAAATTTCATGTTATGTTCAAAATAAAAGCAATTTTTTAATAATAGTAATATTGAAAGGTAAATAAAAACATGGTCCTCGCAAACATTCAAATGGATCATGAAGATAAAACTAGAACATGCGTTTAAAATGATTTACTTGACATATTTGAAAGAAGGGGGATGCATAGGCATCCCCAAGCTTATGATTTTGCTAGTTCTTATCCTATACATCTTCGGGAATGGTGTTTTGGCACCCGGGAGCATATGCTCCCGGTTGTTAAACTTCATTTTAAATACACTTACAAAATGTTGAAAAATTCAAACACAAAATTAAGTGGGTACATTTTGAAATTCTACACGTTCACAAAGTGTTCCACAGAAAATCGACATTTTGAGTGTCTTCTATAAAAAAGATAAATTTTGATATAGAAAAAGGTTGTGTACGAGACGTTTTGTTTCTCTTTTTCATACAATTCACAAAAAATGTCGATTTTTCGTAAAACTTGATGTACGCACGTAAAATGTCGATACGTAAGCGAGAAATTTTTGTACGAATATTTTCGACATTTCAAAATTGTGTTTCGGGTGGCAGGAGCATATGCTCCCATGTGCCGAATTGAATTTCTATACATCTTCCTCGTAATATCATGTTGCTCATCTCATATAAATAAATATTTTCATCTACATGATACTCCAATGATATAATGGTTAGTTTTCCAAATAAATGATATGATAATTTCTATCAGGATGGAAACTATAGTAATTATTGGGAAACCATTTTATTCAAGAAGCTAACATATATAGAAAGGAAGCAATATTTTTATTTTGTTTTAGTGCATAAAGAGTTTTAAAGATAAAGACTTTGCAATGGTTTTATTGGCATGAACAACACATGCTCAAGGTTGATCCCAACTTCTCCATGGTCATTCTTCTCATTTACTCTTCCATAGTTTGTTTTTACTTTTATTAAACTTATAAACTAATTACTTATGTAAATTTATTTTACAATTCAACAAGGACATAAAGGTGTGCTCAAACTAAGTTTTACTTGCAAGCATATGAATCACACCACAAGATTTAAAACCATTAACTTTTAAGTCTAACTCTCTTCGTATGCATTGGAATTTTATATATGAATAAATAACATCAACTTAGTGGTACCCAATGCATATAATGAGCACTAGCTTGCATTTTAAATAATATGGAAACATAAAGGGGGCTCTGATTTCTTCCTCTCTCATTATAGTTGCAAGCATCAAAGGTAGACTCAACAACATAGTTGTGAATAGAATCACCATATAAAGACAAATCATCTAATGAGCTTATGGTATCATCTATTTATTTTACATCATCATGATTCTCCCATAGATTGGAAAAATTATATCACATAGAGTATCATCATCAATAGAATTAGAAGGGGTGTTCATAGGAATCTGTGTTACCATTGTTGGGAGTTGGAGATGGGTAGCTACTCCACATGTTCTTGTTCATCCTCTTCTTAGGGTTGCATGGGAATCCCCAAGCTTATGATTTTATTATCCTCCTTTTGTTCTTCCTTGCCACTCTCAACATTGCTTCTTGCATTCAAAACATTAGTACACAAGGGAATATTCAAGCTTTTAACATAGTTGTATAGCATATCCTTCATATATTCGCGAGACTCAAGAGAAATCTCCATAGCATCTTCCATTATCTAATATTTTTTATGCTTTTAAATTTTATATGCAAGGTACTAAAAGTAAACTAGCAATGCAAGCAAGAATAGAAGCCTAGCGCTACGCTCCCCACCAACGGCGCCAGAAAACTATCTTGATAACTCTCAAGTGCATGGGATCACCGTAGTATAATTCGATAAGTATTTGAGTGTGATGCGTGCAATTGACACACGTCCGTTGGGAACCCCAAGAGGAAGGTGTGATGCAGACAGTAGCAAGTTTTCCCTCAGAAAAAAACCAAGGTTTATCGAACCAGGAGGAGCCAAGAAGCACGTTGAAGGTTGATGGCGGCGGAGTGTAGTGCGGCGCAACACCAGGGATTCCGGCGCCAACGTGGAACCTGCACAACACAATCAAAGTACTTTGCCCCAACGTAACAGTGAGGTTGTCAATCTCACCGGCTTGCTGTAACAAAGGATTAAACGTATTGTGTGGAAGATGATGATTGTTTGCGAAGAACAGTAAAGAACAATTGCAGTAGATTGTATTTCAGATGTAAAGAATAGGACCGGGGTCCACAGTTCACTAGTGGTGTCTCTCCCATAAGATAAACAGATGTTGGGTGAACAAATTACAGTTGGGCAATTGACAAATAAAGAAGGCATAACAATGCACATACAAATATCATGATGAGTACTATGAGATTTAATCAGGGCATTACGACAAAGTACATAGACCGCTATCCAGCATGCATCTATGCCTAAAAAGTCCACTTTCAGGTTATCATCCGAACCCCTTCCGGTATTAAGTTGCAAACAACAGACAATTGCATTAAGTATGGTGCGTAATGTAATCAACACAAATATCCTTAGACAAAGCATCGATGTTTTATCCCTAGTGGCAACAACACATCCACAACCTTAGAACTTTCTGTCACTCTCCTAGATTGAATGGAGGCATGAACCCACTATCGAGCATAAATACTCCCTCTTGGAGTCACAAGTATCAACTTGGCCAGAGCCTCTACTAGCAACGGAGAGCATGCAAGAACATAAACAACATATATGATAGATTGATAATCAACTTGACATAGTATTCAATATTCATCGGATCCCAACAAACACAACATGTAGTATTACAGATAGATGATCTTGATCATGATAGGCAGCTCACAAGATCTAACATGATAGCACAATGAGGAGAAGACAACCATCTAGCTACTGCTATGGACCCATAGTCCAGGGGTGGACTACTCACACATCGATCCGGAGGCGATCATGGCAATGAAGAGACCTCCGGGAGATGATTCCTCTCTCCGGCAGGGTGCCGGAGGCGATCTCCTGAATCCCCCGAGATGGGATTGGCGGCGGTGGCGTCTCTGGAAGGTTTTCCGTATCATGGCTCTCGGTACTGGGGGTTTCGCGACGAAGACTATATGTAGGCGGAAGGGCAGGTCAGGGGGCGTCACGAGGGGCCCACACAGTAGGCCGGCGCGGCCAGGGCTTGGGCCGCGCCGCCCTGTTGTGTGGCCACCTCGTGGCCCCACTTCGTTTCCTCTTCGGACTTCTGGAAGCTTCGTGGAAAAATAGGCCCCTGGGCGTTGATTTCGTCCAATTCCGAGAATATTTCCTTACTAGGATTTCTGAAACCAAAAACAGCAGAAAACAAAGAATCGGCTCTTCGGCATCTCGTCAATAGGTTAGTGCTTAGGAAAATGCATAATAATGACATATAATGTGTATAAAACATGTGAGTATCATCATAAAAGTAGCATGGAACATAAGAAATTATAGATACGTTTGGGACGTATCAAGCATCCCCAAGCTTAGTTCCTACTCGCCCTCGAGTAGGTAAATGATAACAAAGATAATTTCTGAAGTGACATGCTATCATAATCTTGATCATACTATTGTAAGCATATGAGATGAATGCAGCGATTCGAAACAATGATGAAGATAATGAGTAAACAAACGAATCATATAGCAAAGACTTTTCATGAATAGTACTTTCAAGACAAGCATCAATAAGACTTGCATAAGAGTTACTCATAAAGCAATAAATTCAAAGTAAAGGCATTGAAGCAACACAAAGAAAGATATAAGTTTCAGCGGTTGCTTTCAACTTCAACATATTTATCTCACGGATAATTGTCAACACAAAGTAATATAACAAGTGCAATAGGTAAACATGTAAGAATCAATGCACACAGTTTACACAAGTGTTTGCTTCTGGCATAGAAAGAATAGGTAAACCGACTCAACAATAAAGTAGAAGAATGGCCCTTCGCAGAGGGAAGCATGGATTACTATTTTTGTGCTAGAGCTTTTCATTTTGAAAACAAGAAAATTTTTTGTCAACGGTAGTAATATATCATATGTGTTATGTATAAGACATCCTATAAGTTGCAAGCCTCATGCATAGTATACTAATAGTGCTCGCACCTTGTCCTAATTAGCTTGGATTAACACGGATTATCATTGCATAACATATGTTTCAACCAAGTGTCACAAAGGGGTACCTCTATGCCGCCTGTACAAGGGTCTAAGGAGAAGGTTCGCATTGGATTTCTCGCTTTTGATCATTCTCAACTTAGACACTGATACGTCTCCGACGTATCGATAATTTCTTATGTTCCATGCCACATTATTGATGATATCTACATGTTTTATGCATACTTTATGTCATTATTATGCGTTTTCCGGAACTAACCTATTGATGAGATGCCGAAGGGCCAGTTGCTATTTTCTGCTGTTTTTGGTTTCAGAAATCCTAGTAAGGAAATATTCTCGGAATCGGACGAAATCAACGCCCAGGGTCCTATTTTTGCACGAAGCTTCCAGAAGTCTGAAGGGGAAACGAAGTGGGGCCACGAGGTGGGGACACAGTAGGGCGGCGCGGCCCAAGCCCTGGCTGCGCCGGCCTAGTGTGTGGCCCCACCAGGACTCCACCGACCTTGCCCTTCCGCCTACTTAAAGTCTCCGTCGCGAAAACCCTAGCACGTTCGACGAAACCAGAGAAAACCTTCCAGAGCCACCGCCATCGCGAAGCCAAGATCTAGGGGACAGGAGTCTCTGTTCCGGCACGACGCCGGGGCGGGGAAGTGCCCCCGGAAGGCTTCTCCATCGACACCACCACCATCTTCATCAACGCTGTTGTCTCCCATGAGGAGGGAGTAGTTCTCCATCGAGGCTCGGGGCTGTACCGGTAGCTATGTGGTTAATCTCTCTCCTATGTACTTCAATACAATAATCTCATGAGCTGCCTTACATGATTGAGATTCATATGATGATGCTTGTAATCTAGATGTCATTATGCTAGTCAAGTGGGTTTTACTTATGTGATCTCCAGAGACTCCTTGTCCCACGTGTGTAAAGGTGACAGTGTGTGCACCGTGTGAGTCTCTTAGGCTATATTTCACAGAATACTTATTCGATGTTATGAATGGCATAGTGAAGTGCTTATTTATATCTCTTTATGATTGCAATGTGTTTTGTATCACAATTTATCTGTGTGCTACTCTAGTGATGTTATTAAAGTAGTTTATTCCTCCTGCACGGTGTAATGGTGACAGTGTGTGCATCGTGTAGTACTTGGCGTAGGCTATGATTGTGATCTCTTGTAGATTATGAAGTTAACTATTGCTATGATAGTATTGATGTGATCTAATCCTCCTTTCGTAGTGTGAAGGTGACAGTGTGCATGCTATATTAGTACTTGGTTTGGTTATGTTGATCTGTCATGCACTCTAAGGTTATTTAAATATGAACATTGAATATTGTGGAGCTTGTTATCTCCGGCATTGAGGGTTCGTGTAATCCTACACAGTTAGTGGTGTTCATCATCCAACAAGAGGGTGTAGAGTCTAGCATCTATCTATTTATTTTGTTATGTGATCAATGTTGAGAGTGTCCACTAGTGAAAGTATGATCCCTAGGCCTTGTTCCTAAATACTGCTATCGCTGCTTGTTTACTGTTTTACTGCATCTTTACTTCCTGCAATATTACTACCATCAACTGCACGCCAGCAAGCACTTTTCTGGCGCCGTTAGTACTGCTCATATTCATTCATACCACCTGTATTTCACTATCTCTTCGCCAAACTAGTGCACCTATTAGGTGTGTTGGGGACACAAGAGACTTCTTGCTTTGTGGTTGCAGGGTTGCATGAGAGGGATATCTTTGACCTCTTCCTCCCTGAGTTCGATAAACCTTGGGTGATCCACTTAAGGGAAACTTGCTGCTGTTCTACAAACCTCTGCTCTTGGAGGCCCAACACTGTCTACAAGAATAGAAGCACCCGTAGACATCAAGCACTTTTCTGGCGCCGTTGCCGGGGAGGAACGGTACTCGGGACTCACACACCGGATCCGGGCCACGCAGCACGTGTCTGGCGCCGTTGCCGGGGAGGAAAGGTAAAAGGCACTCATACTCCGGTCCCAGGTAACTAAGTACTTTTCTGTTGCCGTTGTGTGTGTGCTCGAAGCTATTTCCTTTAGATCCTGCAATTGCATCTTTTTGTTTCTTGTTTACACTAGTTTGGCATAATGGATAACAATGAGCTTCTTATTCTATTTCCTGATTTAAGACATGGATGGTTTGATGCGAAAATTAAAAAACTTATGAAACATATTAGTATGAACGCTTTGAACACCATTATTGCTAATGATATGGAAAATTCTAAGCTTGGGGAAGCTGGCTTTGATGAGCATGATATTTTTAGTCCCCCAAGCATTGAGGAGAAAATTTACTTTGATGATACTTTGCCTCCTATTTATGATGATGATAGTAGTCTTTTAGTACCGCCTGTTATGGAGGATAAATTTGATTATGATTACAATATGCCTCCTATATTTGATGATGAGAATAATAATGATAGCTACTTTGTTGAATTTGCTCCCACTACAAATAATAAAATTGATTATGCTTATGTGGAGAGTAATGATACTTTTATGCATGTGAATAAGAATGCTTTATGTGATACTTATATTGTTGAGTTTGTTCATGATGCCTCTGAAAATTATTATGAGAGAGGAAAATATGGTTGTAGAAGTTTTCATGTTACTAAAACACCTCTCTATATGCTGAAATTTTTGAAGTTACACTGGTTTTATCTTCCTATGCTTGTTACTTTGCTCTTCATGAACTTGTTTATTTACAAGATTCCTATGCATAGGAAGCATGTTAGACTTAAATGCGTTTTGAATTTGCTTCTTGATGCTCTCTTTTGCTTCAACTCTTATTTCTTGCGAGTGCATCATTAAAATTGCTGAGCCTATCTTAATGACTATAAAGAAAGAACTTTGTGGGAGATAACCCATGTGTTTATTTTGTTACAGTACTTTTATTTTGTATTTGAGTCTTGGAAGTTGTTACTACTGTAGCAACCTCTCCTTATCTTATTTTATTGCATTGTTGTGCCAAGTAAAGTCTTTGATAGTAGGGTTGGTACTAGATTTGGATTACTGCGCAGAAACAGATTTCTGTCTGTCACGAATCTGGGCCTAATTCTCTGTAGGTAACTCAGAAAAATCTGCCAATTTACGAGCTTGATCCTCAGATATGTACGCAACTTTCATTCAATTTGAGCATTTTCATCTGAGCAAGTTAATTGCCTCTGTAAAATTCGTCTTTACGGACTGTTCTGTTTTGACAGATTCTGCCTTTTATTTCGCATTGCCTCTTTTGCTATGTTGGATGGATTTCTTTGTTCCATTAACTTCCAGTAGCTTTGGGCAATGTCCAGAAGTGTTAAGAATGATTGTGTCACCTCTGGACATGTGAATTTTTAATTATGCACTAACCCTCTAATGAGTTTGTTTCGAGTTTGGTGTGGAGGAAGTTTTCAAGGGTCAAGAGAGGAGGATGATACAACGTGATCAAGAAGAGTGAAAGCTCTAAGCTTGGGGATGCCCCCGTGGTTAATCCCTGCATATTTCAAGAAGACTCAAGCGTCTAAGCTTGGGGATGCCCAAGGCATCCCCTTCTTCATCAACAATTTATCAGGTTTCTTCTCTTGAAACTATATTTTTATTCGGTCACATCTTATGTACTTTACTTGGAGCGTCTGTTTGTTTTTGTTTATGTTTGAATCAATTCATCCTTGTGTGGGAGAGAGACACGCTCCGCTGGTTCATATGAACACATGTGTTCTTAGCTTTTAATGTTCATGGCGAAGGTTGAAAACTGCTTCGTTCATTGTTATATGGTTGGAAACAGAAAATGCTGCATGTGGTAGATGCTATAATGTCTTGAATAATTTGATACTTGGCAATTGTTGTGCTCATGTTTAAGCTCTTGCATCATATACTTTGCACCCATTAATGAAGAAATACATAGAGCTTGCTAAAATTTGGTTTGCATATTTGGTCTCTCTAAAGTCTAGATAATTTCTAGTATTGAGTTTTGAACAACAAGGAAGACGGTGTAGAGTCTTATAATGTTTACAATATGTCTTTTATGTGAGTTTTGCTGCACCGGTTCATCCTTGTGTTTGTTTCAAATAACCTTGCTAGCCTAAACCTTGTATCGAGAGGGAATACTTCTCATGCATCCAAAATCCTTGAGCCAACCACTATGCCATTTGTGTCCACCATACCTACCTACTACATGGTATTTCTCCGCCATTCCAAAGTAAATTGCTTGAGTGCTACCTTTAAATTTTCATCATTCGCCTTTGCAATATATAGCTCATGGGACAAAATAGCCTTAAAAACTATTGTGGTATTGAATATGTACTTATGCACTTTATTTCTTAATAAGTTGCTTGTTGAGCGATAACCATGTTCCTGGGGACGCCATCAACTCTTTGTTGAATATCATGTGAGTTGCTATGCATGTTTGTCTTGTCTGAAGTAAGGGCGGTTTTCACAATCAAATGGTTTGAGTATGCATACTGTTAGAGAAGAACATTGGGCCGCTAACTAAAGCCATGAATCATGGTGGAAGTTTCAGTTTGGACATAAAACCTCAATCTCTTATGAGAATATTAACTGTTGTTGAATGCTTAAGCATTAAAAGAGAAGTCCATTATCTGTTGTCTATGTTGTCCCGGTATGGGTGTCTAAGTTGAAGAATGATCAAAAGCGAGAAATCCAATGCGAACTTTCTCCTTAGACCCTTGTACAGGCGGCATAGATGTACCCCTTTGTGACACTTGGTTGAAACATATGTTATGCAATGATGATCAGTGTTAACCCAAGCTAATTAGGACAAGGTGCGGGCACTACTAGTATACTATGCATGAGGCTTGCAACTTGTAAGATATAATTTACATGATACATATGCTTTATTACTACCGTTGACAAAATTGTTTCATGTTTTCAAAATAAAAGCTCTAGCACAAATATAGCAATCGATGCTTTCCTCTTTGAAGGACCTTTCTTTTACTTTTATGTTGAGTCAGTTCACCTATCTCTCTCCACCTCAAGAAGCAAACACTTGTGTGAACTGTGCATTGATTCCTACATACTTGCATATTGCATTTGTTATATTACTCTATGTTGACAATTATCCATGAGATATACATGTTATAAGTTGAAAGCAACCGCTGAAACTTAATCTTCCTTTGTGTTGCTTCAATACCTCTACTTTGAATTATTGATTTACGAGTTAACTCCTATGCAAGACTTATTGATGCTTGTCTTGAAAGTACTATTCATGAAAAGTCTTTGCTTTATGATTCATTTGTTTACTCATGTCATTACCATTGTTTTGATCGCTGCATTCATTACATATGCTTACAACAGTATGATCAAGGTTATGATGGCATGTCACTCCAGAAATTATCTTTGTTATCGTTTACCTGCTCGGGACGAGCAGGAACTAAGCTTGGGGATACTGATACGTCTCCGACGTATCGATAATTTCTTATGTTCCATGCCACATTATTGATGATATCTACATGTTTTATGCATACTTTATGTCATTATTATGCGTTTTCCGGAACTAACCTATTGACGAGATGCCGAAGGGCCAGTTGCTGTTTTCTGCTGTTTTTTGTTTCAGAAATCCTAGTAAGGAAATATTCTCGGAATCGGACGAAATCAACGCCCAGGGTCCTATTTTTCCACGAAGCTTCCAGAAGTCCGAAGGGGAAACGAAGTGGGGCCACGAGGTGGGGACACAGTAGGGTGGCACGGCACAAGCCCTGGTCGCGCCGGCCTAGTGTGTGGCCCCACCAGGACTCCACCGACCTTGCCCTTCCGCCTACTTAAAGTCTCCGTCGCGAAAACCCTAGCACGTCTGACAAAACCAGAGAAAACCTTCCAGAGCCGCCGCCATCGCGAAGCCAAGATCTGGGGGACAGGAGTCTCTGTTCCGGCATGCCGCCGGGACGGGGAAGTGCCCCCGGAAGGCTTCTCCATCGACACTACCGCCATCTTCATCAACGCTGCTGTCTCCCATGAGGAGGGAGTAGTTCTCCATCGAGGCTCGGGGCTGTACCGGTAGCTATGTGGTTAATCTCTCTCCTATGTACTTCAATACAATAATCTCATGAGCTGCCTTACATGATTGAGATTCATATGATGATGCTTGTAATCTAGATGTCATTATGCTAGTCAAGTGGGTTTTACTTATGTGATCTCCGGAGACTCCTTGTCCCACGTGTGTAAAGGTGACAATGTGTGCACCGTGTGGGTCTCTTAGGCTATATTTCACAGAATACTTATTCGCTGTTATGAATGGCATAGTGAAGTGCTTATTTATATCTCTTTATGATTGCAATGTGTTTTGTATCACAATTTATCTGTGTGCTACTCTAGTGATGTTATTAAAGTAGTTTATTCCTCCTGCACGGTGTAATGGTGACAGTGTGTGCATCGTGTAGTACTTGGCATAGGCTATGATTGTGATCTCTTGTAGATTATGAAGTTAACTATTGCTATGATAGTATTGATGTGATCTATTCCTCCTTTCGTAGTGTGAAGGTGACAGTGTGCATGCTATGTTAGTACTTGGTTTGGTTATGTTGATCTGTCATGCACTCTAAGGTTATTTAAATATGAACATTGAATATTGTGGAGCTTGTTAACTCCGGCATTGAGGGTTCGTGTAATCCTACACAGTTAGTGGTGTTCATCATCCAACAAAAGGGTGTAGAGTCTAGCATCTATCTATTTATTCTGTTATGTAATCAATGTTGAGAATGTCCACTAGTGAAAGTATGATCCCTAGGCCTTGTTCCTAAATACTGCTATCGCTGCTTGTTTACTGTTTTACTGCATCTTTACTTCCTGCAATATTACTACCATCAACTGCACGCCAGCAAGCACTTTTCTGGCGCCGTTACTACTGCTCATATTCTTTCATACCACCTGTATTTCACTATCTCTTCACTGAACTAGTGCACCTATTAGGTGTGTTGGGGACACAAGAGACTTCTTGCTTTGTGGTTGCAGGGTTGCATGAGAGGGATATCTTTGACCTCTTCCTCCCTGAGTTCGATAAACCTTGGGTGATCCACTTAAGGGAAACTTGCTGCTGTTCTACAAACCTCTGCTCTTGGAGGCCCAACACTGTCTACAAGAATAGAAGCAACCGTAGACATCAGACACCCATACCGGGACAACATAGACAACAGATAATGGACTCCTCTTTTAATGCTTAAGCATTCAACAACAGATAATATTCTCATAAGAGATTGAGGTTTTGTGTCCAAACTGAAACTTCCACCATGATTCATGGCTTTAGTTAGCGGCCCAATGTTCTTCTCTAACAATATGCATACTCAAACCATTTGATCATGAAAATCACCCTTACTTCAGACAAGACGAACATGCATAGCAACTCACATGATATTCAACAAAGGTAAAAGTTGATGGCGTCCCCAGAAACATGGTTACCGCTCAACAAGCAACTTATTAAGAAATAAGATACATAAGTACATATTCTTCACCACAATAGTTTTTAAGGCTACTTTTCCCATGAGCTATGTATTGTAAAGGCAAAGAATAGAAGTTTAAAGGTAGCACTCAAGTAATGTACTTTGGAATGGCAGAGAAATACCATGTGGTAGGTAGGTATGGTGGACACAAATGGCATAGTTTTTGGCTCAAGGATTTGGATGCACGAGAAGAATCCCTCTCAATACAAGGCTAGGCTAGCAAGGTTGTTTGAAGCAAACTCAAGTATAAAATGGTACAGCAAGACTCACATATGAACATATTGTAAGTATTATAAGACTTTACATCGTCTCCTTGTTGTTCAAACACCTTAACCAGAAAATATCTAGACTTAGAGAGACCAATCATGCAAACCAAATTTTAACAAGCTCTATGTAGTTATTCATTAATAGGTACAAGGTACATGATGCAAGAGCTTAAACATGATCTATATGAGCACAACAATTGCCAAGTATCAAATTATTCAAGACATTATACCATTTACCACATGCGGCATTTTCCGTTTCCAACCATATAGCAATGAATGAAATAGTCCAACTTTCGCAATGAACATTAAGAATAAAGCTAAGAACACATGTGTTCATACGAAACAGCGGAGCGTGTCTCTCTCCCAAACAAAGAATGCTAGGATCCGATCTTATTGAAACAAAACATACAGACGCTCCAAGTAAAGCACATAAGATGTGACGGAATAAAAATATAGTTTCACTAGAGGTGACCTGATAAGTTGTCGATGAAGAAGGGATGCCTTGGGCATCCCCAAGCTTAGACGCTTGGGTCTTCTTAAAATATGCAGGGATGAACCACGGGGGCATCCCCAAGCTTAAACTCTTCACTCTTCTTGATCATATTGTATCATCCTCCTCTCTTGACCCTTGAAAACTTCCTCCACACCAAACTTAAAACAAACTCATTAGAGGGTTAGTGCATAATTCATATATTCAGAGGTGACATAATCATTCTTAACACTTCTGGACATTGCACAAAGCTACTGAAAGTTAATGGAACAAAGAAATCCATCAAACATAGCAAAACAGGCAATGCGAAATAAAAGGCAGAATCTGTCAAGACAGAACAGTCCGTAAAGACGAATTTTTTAGAGGCACCAGACTTGCTCAGATGAAAATGCCCAAATTGAATGAAAGTTGCGTATATATCTGAGGATCACGCACGTAAATTGGCAGATTTTTCTAAGTTACCTACAGAGAACCCTGCCCAAATTCGTGACAGCAAGAAATCTGTTTCTGCGCAGTAATCCAAATCTAGTATTGACTTTACTATCAAAGACTTTACTTGGCACAACAATGCAATAAAATAAAGATAAGGAGAAGTTGCTACAGTAATAACAACTTCCAAAACTCAAATATAAAACAAAGTGCAGAAGTAAAATGATGGGTTGTCTCCCATAAGCGCTTTTCTTTAACGCCTTTCAGCTAGGCGCAGAAAGTGTGAATCAAGTATTATCAAGAGATGAAGCATTGACATTACCTCGGGCTTTACGCCTACCCTTCTTACTCTTTTTCTTACTCTTTGGGTTAGGGAATACATGTCTACCTCCAGGTGTAGAGGTGAATTTTAGGGTGCCTTCTCCCACATCTATGATTGCTCCCAATAGTTTCAGCAGTGATCTTCCAAGTGTGATTTGTCCTGTTCCTCCACATTCACACAAGATAATCAGTGGATACCGTTCTTCCAAGAATGGTTGTGTGCACACACTCGGCTATTCCCTTAGGAATTATAACAAATTTATCAATAAGAGTTACTCCTTCTCCCCCTTCAACGAGTCCCCATAGTGTCAAAGATTCATAAATACTCTTAGGCATAAGGCAAAATTCAGACATAATATCACAATGGGCATGAAAAGTTTCACCACCAATAATAACTTTAATAGTAGGGTCCCACATTGAAGGTTCGGAGTTCACTAAAACTTGATCAAGACGGTTACGAACATAACTATAATTTTCTTTCAAGCAAGATGCACTTGTCTCAAGAGTGTTTAATCTATACCTAATAATAAAAGCAAAAGGATTTCTCCCTCGGTCGTTTGTCCTACTTTAAAACTGCCCTAAAAGTTGGTACAAATTACCCACCACTGCCACCCGTAAGTCAAAATCTATGCTATATCCTAATTTTTGTTTCGTCCGTCCGCAGGTTTTTCCTTTCCGTCGATGCTAATCCGAACATACCATCGCTCGATGCTAATCCAAATATGCCCCGGACTCTTCGGCCGTCCTTATCCCTGTATCGTTGCTGTAAAGAACTCAGTCCCAGACCGGCCTCCTTACCTGTTAAGCGAGATAGAAACCGCACGATGGCTAGACACGCAATAGAATCCACCTTGCAGCTGAGTACAACTCGCGTCCTACTAGAATCGTACAAGGACTCGATCTGCCAGGCTCACTTATAAATAAATGTACAAACCAAGAAACAATACGAGCAATCCTACCCTATCGCCATGACTCCACCGTCTCCCCGTTCTGACGACTTCGCCGGAGAGAAGCACTACGACAAATCATGGCCGAGTCCTCCGTCCTCTCGCCGTTCTGACGACTTTGCCGGCATGAAGCACTACGTGAAATCCTGGCTCGAGTCCTCCGTCCTCTCGCCATGAGTCCGCCGTTCTGCCCACTTCGCCAACATCTCGCCGTTCCGCGGACTTCAGCTACCAGAAAGCCGCTATGGCTTGCTGCGCCCTACTCCAGCTGCCTCGCATAGCCATTCATGGGTACCGATGGTCAGGTCGTCCTCGCACTACTGCCTCTAAAACAAAGGAACTACACGCAAGCCGGTGTGGACAACACTGCGCGCCCACTGGCCTCCCATCGTCCCACGAGCGTTGGCATTCTTGGCACTTGATCTACCCTTCTTGGCCTGCAGTCGAAGGCTAGAGGTGGTGCCGAGACCATAATGAAGGATCGGCCGACGACAGTTGCTTGATTGCGTCCGAGCACATCCTCTCTCCATCGGTGACCGAGGCGACGACTCTCGAAGTGATTCCACCGTGCCACAGGTTTATCCACATACCCGAGGGTCCACAGGAACGGTGGTGGATAGCAGGGGGTGGCTGCGACCATGGTATGGCGTTCGAGTCGGCGGCAGAGCAAGACATCGGCGTTGTGCATATGGCTGATGGGCACATCGTTTGAGTCGGCAGTGGAGCTGGAGCTGAGCATGAGCATCCTCATGGACAGTAGGTGGCAGCCGCGATAGTGGCGTGGCGTTCGAGTCGGCGACGGAGTTGGACATGGGCGTTGTCGCGGACAGCATGTCAACACCCGGATTTTTAAGTCCGAATGCCTATTATGTCATACATCGCAATCCCAGGAATATTGTTGTTGCGCGGCATAATAGCTAAGTATCACAGTCATCATTCATTACAAACCATAGGTCTTACAATTTGGAATCACATGATCCATATTACACGAATAGTTGATCTATTGATCAACGAACAAACACAAGTTCATAGTTCAACATAGCGGAAGCGTAAGATACAAGGACTCTCTAGTCCACAGGCCAACGCTTGACGTCGGAAGGCGCTTAGTTGTCGTAGGCGTCCTGCTGGTCATCTCCTTGGTCACCTTCATACTCTGGCCATTTGAATAGCCAGGGACAAAGCCGTGAGTACGTTGAGTACTCGCAAACTAATACTAAAAGTAAGTGCTAGACAATCTAGTGGGGTTTGCTAAGCTCTAGTTTATTTGCATAAAGCTAGTTTTAGTTCACAAAGTTTTTGAGAAAAGCTTACTCAAATGCTAACTAACTCAAGTGGGAACATTAGTGTCATTCCCACCATTCAAGTGGTGATTTCAATTCAATCCACCACAAGTCATTTCACCATCACCTTTCAACATCATTTTCAAAGATATGACATCGGACACTGTATGGCCTTTCCAACCGTCCGTAACCGTGGACGCGGCTATTCGAATAGGTTTACACTCTGCAGAGGTTGCACACTTGTGCCACAACATTTGATTTCATCCGTCGGGATTTCCCCGAATAATCGCAACACAGTACGCGGATCATCAACCATAACCTTTCACTTACGAACCCTAGTATGAGCACCTCTCCCCATGAGCTTGGCCTCCCAGTGAAGACAGTCAGTCAGCCTGGGAACTGCACAGGGCTTGGGCCGGACATTCACCTCATTTCGCATCATCTCGTATCGTTTCTTTTGTGGTAGAGGCAGCTTTCGGCATAACCCCGATGACGCTTGTTTAGAGGGAACCCATACTAAGACGCATAAACTTCCAGTTAAGCCCTACCCATAATCAGGTATTGTGGGGGTACTTGATAATTGGAAAGGTATTGCATTCAAACCAACATCATGTTTTATCAAAAATCACCATCTTCTCTTGGTCATATTCACCTTCAAAAATCATTCAATGGAATGCATCTTCATTCCAAGGTTTCAAAATCCTTTCAAAAATCACAAGGTTCCCATCTAGAGTAGTCAAGTTTAGTTCATTAGCACTAGCTCTAATTCATGAGGGGTGCTACCTTGCTTTGCTTGGAAGAGACAAACTCACTACTCTAATAACCAACTTGTATTTTGACCAAAGTTAACTATAAAAGTAACCCTTTTAGAAAACAAGTAAAAACTTGTAGGGTAAAAACTGGGGATGGGTTCACATAATAAAAGATAAGAAACATGGTGCCTTGCCCCAAGGGGCTTTGCACTTGGCAAGAATATTAGCTTGCAGTAACTTGCAAGAGTAAAGCTTGCCTTGGTAGTTCTCAAACTGTTCCTCCTCCTCCTCTTGGTAGCAACCTTCTTCTTCGGCGTACTCTCCGGTGCTACCGTCTAAATTTGAATACGAGTATAATTACTCACTAATTCATTGGCTATTCCACACATCACAAATAAACACACAAACTACTCTATGCACACAAATAAATAAACTAGGGTGCATGGGTTGTGGGATTTAAATAGACTTTGTATTCCATATGTAAAAGATAGTTTCCATAGGGTTCTTGAGAAATAATTTCCTCTCATTGAAATCTTCTTAAGATTTAATTTCTCCAACAATCATGGATGAACTCATATTGACCTAAGTCAAATGTTCATCATCATCATTTGGGAAAATGATTTAAATGAGGTGGATCACCTCATACCATTTAAATAGCACTACCCTTGATTTAATCTCAAGTAATTCATCTAAGAGAGTTTGGGACCAGGGGTCCAAACATCCCATGAATTCATGTGAGACAAGTTTAAATGAAGTGTAAGACTTCACACAATTCAACCTTAATAGTTTTGGATAATATCAACTAGTTAAACTAGTCAAAATATCCATTCATTAAACCATGGCATGATCATGCAAAGTGACCACACCATTTTATTGCATAAACAATTAGTGTAAGTCAAATGTGAGCTATTAGAGTTGGAAATAACTCAATATCTATTTTGGTTGATTTTTAAGAATTATTTGAATAGGGAAAAGTCCCTGTCTTGTTATTTTTGTCAAATTAATTCTACCAAGAATTTGACCAAGAGGCCAGTGGCATGTTGTAGAGAATTTCAGTGGCTTTCCAACAATATCAAATTCACTAAATTTGGTTTAGCCAATTTGAAACTATTTAATTTCAAAGTTTGGCAGTATTGAAATTGGATGGAATTGATTTAAACGAGTTTTGAATTAAAGGGCCGGCGGGAAAACGAAGCTGGGCCGATTTGAATTAAAACGGCCCACTCCAGCCCACCACGGTCCACAGACGCGCGGCGTGCTGACAGCGTGGGGTCCACGCGTCAGTGGCTGTTAAAACCCGAACCGGTATGGGTGAAGCTGGGGCGTAGGATTAGATGCAAATCGAACGGTCGAGGTTCATCGTCTTCTCCGACGAGAACCCGACGTGCTGGCGGCGGACCTAGGGGGTGGGAGTGCTAACCAGGGCTCCCGCGGTGGCTGGCAGTGTGCGTGATGTAGATGTGGACGACGGCGGTTCTCCTGGTACCGGCGGCTCGTCCTGGGGCGGCTCCAATCGACGGCGAGCTTCGGCGGCGATCACGGGCAGCGAGGCTTCAATTGGGCAGCGGCGGTGGCTAATCGAGGCAGTGGAGTGGCTCAGGTGGTCGAGTGAGAAGAGGGGAAGGCGATGGTGTGCTCAGATCGACGAGGAGGGGTCTCCTTTTATAGAGACGCGAGGGTGCTGCGGGGCCGTGAAGAAGTCGACCATGGCGCGGCTTCTCCGGCGTGCTATCGAGCTAGGCGAGGTGGTGGCAGTGTTCTACGGCTCCTGGCGATGCTATTGGCGGCGACAGCGGGGTCGGGCGGTGGCTAGGTTGGTCGCATTGCTTCCGTGTCCGTCGCGTCCGCGGCGGATCAGGGTTCTCTTCTCCGGCGACGGCGGTTGCGGGTCGTGGTCGAGGGCGTGTCTGGGAGCGTTGCGGTGTCACGGTGATGCTCAACGTGCTCGCAGGGGGTCCAGGGGGTGCTCGAGGTCGTGGCGCGGCGCGTGTCCAGTGCGTGCCCGTGGTGTGCACACGCTCGACGCGAGCGGCGTCCAGGGCGCCATGGACGCGTGCTGGTCTGGCCGATGCAGGGCTCCTCCTCGACAATGGCCGGTGCTAGGTGGTCCAGTAGAGTGAGGTGGAGGGCAAGGACATGGTGGCCAGGGTTGGCGAGCAAGGGGGAGAGGGGAGGCTCGGCATGGTGATGCCATGGCCGGCATGGCCATGCCATGCAAGCAATCTCCTCCTCCTTAGCTCCACTATGTGTCATTCATAGTTGGAGGGAACCAGGGGACCATTTGGGGTTGGTTAGGGTAGGTTTGTTTGAGTAGATCACTATTTGCTATAGTGTGTGAATAGTGTTCAATTTTGGAAAATACAAAAATATCCAAAATGGAAATAATTCAAATGGTGAAAGTTTTTGAAAAGTGAGTATTGAGATAAGTTGTAATTGACCAGAGATGAATTGAGGTGGTGGTGGAAAAATTAGATTTCAACATTTGGCCAAAATGGCTAAGTGAAGATTGTTGAACTTGTAAAAAAGTTAAGACTTTGGATGAGCATAGCTAGTGATCAAAGATGAATTTGGCAGGGTGGTCTTCATCAAAGTTGTTCACCTTGATGTTGACTTTGAAATGGTGCAAAGAGTTAGCAAGCATTGGTTTGGGAAAATTGAATTGCAGGGGCTCAAAGTGGTGATCAGACTAAAATTGGCAGATTTGGCCATTATCTCATGTGAGTGGAAAATGTGTTTGAAAAACAATTGAATGTTGAACCTTTGATTCCAAAAGTTGTAATAAGTGTTTAATAACATTATTCAACTAATGGTGAAGACCAAATAGGTCTAGGGTCAAAATTTATAAAAATGCCATAGGGCATATGTGAGGGTTTTTAGGGTTTTGTATTTTATGGATTTTCTTCTTCTTTGATATTATTTGGTTGGTGATCTCCATATGATCACTCTAGGGTTTTAGAGCATACCAAATACAAGTAATAACAATCATCATGGCATATCACTCAAATGCACAAGTCCTATGCATGGTACTATATGCAAAAGAAAAGTTTTTGTTGGTTTGAAATTTTGCTTTCTGGAATTCTCTAACTTTCTTTTTCTTGAAATTTGGGATGTTACAAACCCTTCCCCCTTACAAAAGATCTCGTCCCGAGATCGAAAAGAAAGTTAGGGACTAAAGAGATCTGGGTACTCCTTCTTCATGAAGTCTTCGCGTTCCCAGGTGGCTTCATCCTCAGTATGATTGCTCCATTGGATCTTCAGAAACTTGATGCTTCGGGTGCGGGTGGTTCTGTAAGCTTCTTCTAGGATACGAATCGGCACTTCGCGGTAAGTCAGATCCTTGTTGATATCCACCGATCGGTGATCGATGTTCTTGAACACTTCGGTCTTCTCAGGGACTTCAAGACATTTCCGGAGAAGTGAGATGTGAAAAACGTCGTGCACAGCCGACATTTCTTCAGGCAACTCCAGTTGATAAGATACTTCACCTCGGCGGCTGAGGACTTGGAAAGGTCCCACATAGCGAGGTGCAAGTTTTCCTTTCAGCTGAAACCTTTGCATCCCTTTCAAGGGGGATACTTTGAGATAGACGAAATCTCCGATCTCAAAGGTCATCTCCCGACGTCTCTTGTCGGCGTAGCTCTTCTGTCTGGATTGCGCAGTCTTGAGGTACTCGCGGATCTTGTGAACTTTCTCTTCGGCTTCGCGAAGAATGTCCGGGCCGAAAACTTGACTCTCTCCGACTTCTGACCAGTTCAGGGGGGTACGGCACTTCCTTCCGTACAAGGCTTCAAAGGGGGCCATCTGCAGGCTGGCTTGATAACTATTGTTGTAAGAGAATTCTGCGTAAGGTAGGCAGTCTTCCCACTTGGATCCGTATTCCAGTACGCATGCTCTAAGCATGTCTTCCAGTATCTGGTTTACTCTCTCAGTCTGTCCGTCGGTCTGAGGGTGATAGGCGGTGCTGAAATTTAGGCGAGTGCCTAGTCCTTCATGCACCTTCTGCCAGAACCTTGAGGTGAACTGTGATCCTCTATCTGACACTATCGATTTGGGGGTTCCGTGCAAAGTGTGGCAAAGTTTTAAGTTGATTCAAATAAGATAGAACATGCTTCATCAAATTTTGGCAAAGTCTCAAAGACAAGAGTGTAGTAAATTTTCACAAATAAGTTCTTTCATTTGATTTCAAAGTTAAATTTTTCAGAACGCCCATTCTAACTAAGGTCTTCTAAGGTCAAACAATGGCTCTGATACCAACTTGTCAACACCCGGATTTTTAAGTCCGAATGCCTATTATGTCATACATCGCAATCCCAGGAATATTGTTGTTGCGAGGCATAATAGCTAAGTATCACAGTCATCATTCATTACAAACCATAGGTCTTACAATTTCGAAACACATGATCCATATTACACGAATAGTTGATCTATTGATCAACGAACAAACACAAGTTCATAGTTCAACATAGCGGAAGCGTAAGATACAAGGACTCTCTAGTCCACAGGCCAACGCTTGACGTCGGAAGGCGCTTAGTTGTCGTAGGCGTCCTGCTGGTCATCTCCTTGGTCACCTTCATACTCTGGCCATTTGAATAGCCAGGGACAAAGCCGTGAGTACGTTGAGTACTCGCAAACTAATACTAAAAGTAAGTGCTAGACAATCTAGTGGGGTTTGCTAAGCTCTAGTTTATTTGCATAAAGCTAGTTTTAGTTCACAAAGTTTTTGAGAAAAGCTTACTCAAATGCTAACTAACTCAAGTGGGAACATTAGTGTCATTCCCACCATTCAAGTGGTGATTTCAATTCAATCCACCACAAGTCATTTCACCATCACCTTTCAACATCATTTTCAAAGATATGACATCGGACACTGTATGGCCTTTCCAACCGTCCGTAACCGTGGACGCGGCTATTCGAATAGGTTTACACTCTGCAGAGGTTGCACACTTGTGCCACAACATTTGATTTCATCCGTCGGGATTTCCCCGAATAATCGCAACACAGTACGCGGATCATCAACCATAACCTTTCACTTACGAACCCTAGTATGAGCACTTCTCCCCATGAGCTTGGCCTCCCAGTGAAGACAGTCCAGCTCGGGAATCGCACGAGTGGCTTGGGCCGGACATTCACCTCATTTCGCATCATCTCGTATCGTTTCTTTTGTGGTAGAGGCAGCTTTCGGCATAACCCCGATGACGCTTGTTTAGAGGGAACCCATACTAAGACGCATAAACTTCCAGTTAAGCCCTACCCATAATCAGGTATTGTGGGGGTACTTGATAATTGGAAAGGTATCGCATTCAAACCAACATCATGTTTTATCAAAAATCACCATCTTCTCTTGGTCATATTCACCTTCAAAAATCATTCAATGGAATGCATCTTCATTCCAAGGTTTCAAAATCCTTTCAAAAATCACAAGGTTCCCATCTAGAGTAGTCAAGTTTAGTTCATTAGCACTAGCTCTAATTCATGAGGGGTGCTACCTTGCTTTGCTTGGAAGAGACGAACTCACTACTCTAATAACCAACTTGTATTTTGACCAAAGTTAACTATAAAAGTAACCCTTTTAGAAAACAAGTAAAAACTTGTAGGGTAAAAACTGGGGATGGGTTCACATAATAAAAGATAAGAAACATGGTGCCTTGCCCCAAGGGGCTTTGCACTTGGCAAGAATATTAGCTTGCAGTAACTTGCAAGAGTAAAGCTTGCCTTGGTAGTTCTCAAACTGTTCCTCCTCCTCCTCTTGGTAGCAACCTTCTTCTTCGGCGTACTCTCCGGTGCTACCGTCTAAATTTGAATACGAGTATAATTACTCACTAATTCATTGGCTATTCCACACATCACAAATAAACACACAAACTACTCTATGCACACAAATAAATAAACTAGGGTGCATGGGTTGTGGGATTTAAATAGACTTTGTATTCCATATGTAAAAGATAGTTTCCATAGGGTTCTTGAGAAATAATTTCCTCTCATTGAAATCTTCTTAAGATTTAATTTCTCCAACAATCATGGATGAACTCATATTGACCTAAGTCAAATGTTCATCATCATCATTTGGGAAAATGATTTAAATGAGGTGGATCACCTCATACCATTTAAATAGCACTACCCTTGATTTAATCTCAAGTAATTCATCTAAGAGAGTTTGGGACCAGGGGTCCAAACATCCCATGAATTCATGTGAGACAAGTTTAAATGAAGTGTAAGACTTCACACAATTCAACCTTAATAGTTTTGGATAATATCAACTAGTTAAACTAGTCAAAATATCCATTCATTAAACCATGGCATGATCATGCAAAGTGACCACACCATTTTATTGCATAAACAATTAGTGTAAGTCAAATGTGAGCTATTAGAGTTGGAAATAACTCAATATCTATTTTGGTTGATTTTTAAGAATTATTTGAATAGGGAAAAGTCCCTGTCTTGTTATTTTTGTCAAATTAATTCTACCAAGAATTTGACCAAGAGGCCAGTGGCATGTTGTAGAGAATTTCAGTGGCTTTCCAACAATATCAAATTCACTAAATTTGGTTTAGCCAATTTGAAACTATTTAATTTCAAAGTTTGGCAGTATTGAAATTGGATGGAATTGATTTAAACGAGTTTTGAATTAAAGGGCCGGCGGGAAAACGAAGCTGGGCCGATTTGAATTAAAACGGCCCACTCCAGCCCACCACGGTCCACAGACGCGCGGCGTGCTGACAGCGTGGGGTCCACGCATCAGTGGCTGTTAAAACCCGAACCGGTATGGGTGAAGCTGGGGCGTAGGATTAGATGCAAATCGAACGGTCGAGGTTCATCGTCTTCTCCGACGAGAACCCGACGTGCTGGCGGCGGACCTAGGGGGTGGGAGTGCTAACCAGGGCTCCCGCGGTGGCTGGCAGTGTGCGTGATGTAGATGTGGACGACGGCGGTTCTCCTGGTACCGGCGGCTCGTCCTGGGGCGGCTCCAATCGACGGCGAGCTTCGGCGGCGATCACGGGCAGCGAGGCTTCAATTGGGCGGCGGCGGTGGCTAATCGAGGCAGTGGAGTGGCTCAGGTGGTCGAGTGAGAAGAGGGGAAGGCGATGGTGTGCTCAGATCGACGAGGAGGGTTCTCCTTTTATAGAGACGCGAGGGTGCTGCGGGGCCGTGAAGAAGTCGACCATGGCGCGGCTTCTCCGGCGTGCTATCGAGCTAGGCGAGGTGGTGGCAGTGTTCTACGGCTCCTGGCGATGCTATTGGCGGCGACAGCGGGGTCGGGCGGTGGCTAGGTTGGTCGCATTGCTTCCGTGTCCATCGCATCCGCGGCGGATCAGGGTTCTCTTCTCCGGCGACGGCGGTTGCGGGTCGTGGTCGAGGGCGTGTCTGGGAGCGTTGCGGTGTCACGGTGATGCTCAACGTGCTCGCAGGGGGTCCAGGGGGTGCTCGAGGTCGTGGCGCGGCGCGTGTCCAGTGCGTGCCCGTGGTGTGCACACGCTCGACGCGAGCGGCGTCCAGGGCGCCATGGACGCGTGCTGGTCTGGCCGATGTAGGGCTCCTCCTCGACAATGGCTGGTGCTAGGTGGTCCAGTAGAGTGAGGTGGAGGGCAAGGACATGGTGGCCAGGGTTGGCGAGCAAGGGGGAGAGGGGAGGCTCGGCATGGTGATGCCATGGCCGGCATGGCCATGCCATGCAAGCAATCTCCTCCTCCTTAGCTCCACTATGTGTCATTCATAGTTGGAGGGAACCAGGGGACCATTTGGGGTTGGTTAGGGTAGGTTTGTTTGAGTAGATCACTATTTGCTATAGTGTGTGAATAGTGTTCAATTTTGGAAAATACAAAAATATCCAAAATGGAAATAATTCAAATGGTGAAAGTTTTTGAAAAGTGAGTATTGAGATAAGTTGTAATTGACCAGAGATGAATTGAGGTGGTGGTGGAAAAATTAGATTTCAACATTTGGCCAAAATGGCTAAGTGAAGATTGTTGAACTTGTAAAAAAGTTAAGACTTTGGATGAGCATAGCTAGTGATCAAAGATGAATTTGGCAGGGTGGTCTTCATCAAAGTTGTTCACCTTGATGTTGACTTTGAAATGGTGCAAAGAGTTAGCAAGCATTGGTTTGGGAAAATTGAATTGCAGGGGCTCAAAGTGGTGATCAGACTAAAATTGGCAGATTTGGCCATTATCTCATGTGAGTGGAAAATGTGTTTGAAAAACAATTGAATGTTGAACCTTTGATTCCAAAAGTTGTAATAAGTGTTTAATAACATTATTCAACTAATGGTGAAGACCAAATAGGTCTAGGGTCAAAATTTATAAAAATGCCATAGGGCATATGTGAGGGTTTTTAGGGTTTTGTATTTTATGGATTTTCTTCTTCTTTGATATTATTTGGTTGGTGATCTCCATATGATCACTCTAGGGTTTTAGAGCATACCAAATACAAGTAATAACAATCATCATGGCATATCACTCAAATGCACAAGTCCTATGCATGGTACTATATGCAAAAGAAAAGTTTTTGTTGGTTTGAAATTTTGCTTTCTGGAATTCTCTAACTTTCTTTTTCTTGAAATTTGGGATGTTACAAACCCTTCCCCCTTACAAAAGATCTCGTCCCGAGATCGAAAAGAAAGTTAGGGACTAAAGAGATCTGGGTACTCCTTCTTCATGAAGTCTTCGCGTTCCCAGGTGGCTTCATCCTCGGTATGATTGCTCCATTGGATCTTCAGAAACTTGATGCTTTGGGTGCGGGTGGTTCTGTAAGCTTCTTCTAGGATATGAATCGGCACTTCGCGGTAAGTCAGATCCTTGTTGATATCCACCGATCGGTGATCGATGTTCTTGAACACTTCGGTCTTCTCAGGGACTTCAAGACATTTCCGGAGAAGTGAGATGTGAAAAACGTCGTGCACAGCCGACATTTCTTCAGGCAACTCCAGTTGATAAGATACTTCACCTCGGCGGCTGAGGACTTGGAAAGGTCCCACATAGCGAGGTGCAAGTTTTCCTTTCAGCTGAAACCTTTGCATCCCTTTCAAGGGGGATACTTTGAGATAGACGAAATCTCCGATCTCAAAGGTCATCTCCCGACGTCTCTTGTCGGCGTAGCTCTTCTGTCTGGATTGCGCAGTCTTGAGGTACTCGCGGATCTTGTGAACTTTCTCTTCGGCTTCGCGAAGAATGTCCGGGCCGAAAACTTGACTCTCTCCGACTTCTGACCAGTTCAGGGGGGTACGGCACTTCCTTCCGTACAAGGCTTCAAAGGGGGCCATCTGCAGGCTGGCTTGATAACTATTGTTGTAAGAGAATTCTGCGTAAGGTAGGCAGTCTTCCCACTTGGATCCGTATTCCAGTACGCATGCTCTAAGCATGTCTTCCAGTATCTGGTTTACTCTCTCAGTCTGTCCGTCGGTCTGAGGGTGATAGGCGGTGCTGAAATTTAGGCGAGTGCCTAGTCCTTCATGCACCTTCTGCCAGAACCTTGAGGTGAACTGTGATCCTCTATCTGACACTATCGATTTGGGGGTTCCGTGCAAAGTGTGGCAAAGTTTTAAGTTGATTCAAATAAGATAGAACATGCTTCATCAAATTTTGGCAAAGTCTCAAAGACAAGAGTGTAGTAAATTTTCACAAATAAGTTCTTTCATTTGATTTCAAAGTTAAATTTTTCAGAACGCCCATTCTAACTAAGGTCTTCTAAGGTCAAACAATGGCTCTGATACCAACTTGTCAACACCCGGATTTTTAAGTCCGAATGCCTATTATGTCATACATCGCAATCCCAGGAATATTGTTGTTGCGAGGCATAATAGCTAAGTATCACAGTCATCATTCATTACAAACCATAGGTCTTACAATTTGGAATCACATGATCCATATTACACGAATAGTTGATCTATTGATCAACGAACAAACACAAGTTCATAGTTCAACATAGCGGAAGCGTAAGATACAAGGACTCTCTAGTCCACAGGCCAACGCTTGACGTCGGAAGGCGCTTAGTTGTCGTAGGCGTCCTGCTGGTCATCTCCTTGGTCACCTTCATACTCTGGCCATTTGAATAGCCAGGGACAAAGCCGTGAGTACGTTGAGTACTCGCAAACTAATACTAAAAGTAAGTGCTAGACAATCTAGTGGGGTTTGCTAAGCTCTAGTTTATTTGCATAAAGCTAGTTTTAGTTCACAAAGTTTTTGAGAAAAGCTTACTCAAATGCTAACTAACTCAAGTGGGAACATTAGTGTCATTCCCACCATTCAAGTGGTGATTTCAATTCAATCCACCACAAGTCATTTCACCATCACCTTTCAACATCATTTTCAAAGATATGACATCGGACACTGTATGGCCTTTCCAACCGTTCGTAACCGTGGACGCGGCTATTCGAATAGGTTTACACTCTGCAGAGGTTGCACACTTGTGCCACAACATTTGATTTCATCCGTCGGGATTTCCCGAATAATCGCAACACAAGACGCGGATCATCAACCATAACCTTTCACTTACGAACCCTAGTATGAGCACCTCTCCCCATGAGCTTGGCCTCCCAGTGAAGACAGTCAGTCAGCCTGGGAA
This sequence comes from Lolium perenne, assembly GCF_019359855.2. Taxonomy (NCBI): domain Eukaryota; kingdom Viridiplantae; phylum Streptophyta; class Magnoliopsida; order Poales; family Poaceae; genus Lolium; species Lolium perenne. The sequence continues at coordinate 129,776,295 of NC_067248.2, forward strand.
CTGCACAGGGCTTGGGCCGGACATTCACCTCATTTCGCATCATCTCGTATCGTTTCTTTTGTGGTAGAGGCAGCTTTCGGCATAACCCCGATGACGCTTGTTTAGAGGGAACCCATACTAAGACGCATAAACTTCCAGTTAAGCCCTACCCATAATCAGGTATTGTGGGGGTACTTGATAATTGGAAAGGTATCGCATTCAAACCAACATCATGTTTTATCAAAAATCACCATCTTCTCTTGGTCATATTCACCTTCAAAAATCATTCAATGGAATGCATCTTCATTCCAAGGTTTCAAAATCCTTTCAAAAATCACAAGGTTCCCATCTAGAGTAGTCAAGTTTAGTTCATTATCACTATCTCTAATTCATGAGGGGTGCTACCTTGCTTTGCTTGGAAGAGACGAACTCACTACTCTAATAACCAACTTGTATTTTGACCAAAGTTAACTATAAAAGTAACCCTTTTAGAAAACAAGTAAAAACTTGTAGGGTAAAAACTGGGGATGGGTTCACATAATAAAAGATAAGAAACATGGTGCCTTGCCCCAAGGGGCTTTGCACTTGGCAAGAATATTAGCTTGCAGTAACTTGCAAGAGTAAAGCTTGCCTTGGTAGTTCTCAAACTGTTCCTCCTCCTCCTCTTGGTAGCAACCTTCTTCTTCGGCGTACTCTCCGGTGCTACCGTCTAAATTTGAATACGAGTATAATTACTCACTAATTCATTGGCTATTCCACACATCACAAATAAACACACAAACTACTCTATGCACACAAATAAATAAACTAGGGTGCATGGGTTGTGGGATTTAAATAGACTTTGTATTCCATATGTAAAAGATAGTTTCCATAGGGTTCTTGAGAAATAATTTCCTCTCATTGAAATCTTCTTAAGATTTAATTTCTCCAACAATCATGGATGAACTCATATTGACCTAAGTCAAATGTTCATCATCATCATTTGGGAAAATGATTTAAATGAGGTGGATCACCTCATACCATTTAAATAGCACTACCCTTGATTTAATCTCAAGTAATTCATCTAAGAGAGTTTGGGACCAGGGGTCCAAACATCCCATGAATTCATGTGAGACAAGTTTAAATGAAGTGTAAGACTTCACACAATTCAACCTTAATAGTTTTGGATAATATCAACTAGTTAAACTAGTCAAAATATCCATTCATTAAACCATGGCATGATCATGCAAAGTGACCACACCATTTTATTGCATAAACAATTAGTGTAAGTCAAATGTGAGCTATTAGAGTTGGAAATAACTCAATATCTATTTTGGTTGATTTTTAAGAATTATTTGAATAGGGAAAAGTCCCTGTCTTGTTATTTTTGTCAAATTAATTCTACCAAGAGGCCAGTGGCATGTTGTAGAGAATTTCAGTGGCTTTCCAACAATATCAAATTCACTAAATTTGGTTTAGCCAATTTGAAACTATTTAATTTCAAAGTTTGGGCAGTATTGAAATTGGATGGAATTGATTTAAACGAGTTTTGAATTAAAGGGCCGGCGGGAAAACGAAGCTGGGCCGATTTGAATTAAAACGGCCCACTCCAGCCCACCACGGTCCACAGACGCGCGGCGTGCTGACAGCGTGGGGTCCACGCGTCAGTGGCTGTTAAAACCCGAACCGGTATGGGTGAAGCTGGGGCGTAGGATTAGATGCAAATCGAACGGTCGAGGTTCATCGTCTTCTCCGACGAGAACCCGACGTGCTGGCGGCGGACCTAGGGGGTGGGAGTGCTAACCAGGGCTCCCGCGGTGGCTGGCAGTGTGCGTGATGTAGATGTGGACGACGGCGGTTCTCCTGGTACCGGCGGCTCGTCCTGGGGCGGCTCCAATCGACGGCGAGCTTCGGCGGCGATCACGGGCAGCGAGGCTTCAATTGGGCGGCGGCGGTGGCTAATCGAGGCAGTGGAGTGGCTCAGGTGGTCGAGTGAGAAGAGGGGAAGGCGATGGTGTGCTCAGATCGACGAGGAGGGGTCTCCTTTTATAGAGACGCGAGGGTGCTGCGGGGCCGTGAAGAAGTCGACCATGGCGCGGCTTCTCCGGCGTGCTATCGAGCTAGGCGAGGTGGTGGCAGTGTTCTACGGCTCCTGGCGATGCTATTGGCGGCGACAGCGGGGTCGGGCGGTGGCTAGGTTGGTCGCATTGCTTCCGTGTCCGTCGCGTCCGCGGCGGATCAGGGTTCTCTTCTCCGGCGACGGCGGTTGCGGGTCGTGGTCGAGGGCGTGTCTGGGAGCGTTGCGGTGTCACGGTGATGCTCAACGTGCTCGCAGGGGGTCCAGGGGGTGCTCGAGGTCGTGGCGCGGCGCGTGTCCAGTGCGTGCCCGTGGTGTGCACACGCTCGACGCGAGCGGCGTCCAGGGCGCCATGGACGCGTGCTGGTCTGGCCGATGCAGGGCTCCTCCTCGACAATGGCCGGTGCTAGGTGGTCCAGTAGAGTGAGGTGGAGGGCAAGGACATGGTGGCCAGGGTTGGCGAGCAAGGGGGAGAGGGGAGGCTCGGCATGGTGATGCCATGGCCGGCATGGCCATGCCATGCAAGCAATCTCCTCCTCCTTAGCTCCACTATGTGTCATTCATAGTTGGAGGGAACCAGGGGACCATTTGGGGTTGGTTAGGGTAGGTTTGTTTGAGTAGATCACTATTTGCTATAGTGTGTGAATAGTGTTCAATTTTGGAAAATACAAAAATATCCAAAATGGAAATAATTCAAATGGTGAAAGTTTTTGAAAAGTGAGTGTTGAGATAAGTTGTAATTGACCAGAGATGAATTGAGGTGGTGGTGGAAAAATTAGATTTCAACATTTGGCCAAAATGGCTAAGTGAAGATTGTTGAACTTGTAAAAAAGTTAAGACTTTGGATGAGCATAGCTAGTGATCAAAGATGAATTTGGCAGGGTGGTCTTCATCAAAGTTGTTCACCTTGATGTTGACTTTGAAATGGTGCAAAGAGTTAGCAAGCATTGGTTTGGGAAAATTGAATTGCAGGGGCTCAAAGTGGTGATCAGACTAAAATTGGCAGATTTGGCCATTATCTCATGTGAGTGGAAAATGTGTTTGAAAAACAATTGAATGTTGAACCTTTGATTCCAAAAGTTGTAATAAGTGTTTAATAACATTATTCAACTAATGGTGAAGACCAAATAGGTCTAGGGTCAAAATTTATAAAAATGCCATAGGGCATATGTGAGGGTTTTTAGGGTTTTGTATTTTATGGATTTTCTTCTTCTTTGATATTATTTGGTTGGTGATCTCCATATGATCACTCTAGGGTTTTAGAGCATACCAAATACAAGTAATAACAATCATCATGGCATATCACTCAAATGCACAAGTCCTATGCATGGTACTATATGCAAAAGAAAAGTTTTTGTTGGTTTGAAATTTTGCTTTCTGGAATTCTCTAACTTTCTTTTTCTTGTAATTTGGGATGTTACACAGCAGAAGCAGGCCGCAGCCGCGAGAAGATTGACCTGAACGGATCAGGCTAGAACTCAGCGAGAAGAGAAGTAAGAGGCATGGTGCATGGCGAAAGTCGTCCTTGCTTGCTTCCAATATGGTCATACAGAGATTCGGCCGGCTATAATGAAGGTTTGAACAGTGTCCAGATTAAGGGCTGGTCGTATGCTTTTCAGAGGCTGCTCTGCATCTCCAGGGTCATTACTGATATCGTCTGAATTCCTAAGCATGGGGCCGAGTAGTCTTCGTACTTCACTCGACGTTAACATCAAAAGGTTGTTTGTTCAGGAGAAGACTATTTTTCTACTATAATTGCTCCTGACTTATTCAGATGACCGTTAAATTCAGCATTAGTAAGCACCCAAACAGGAGTTCACAAAGAAAATTTTCAATGCAGCCTTCTCTGAGGAAAAATACTTTGATTATCGAGAATGTACTGCTACAAATTGAGGCAAAGAAATCAGCTGGGCTGCTCCTTGGAACGTCGATCCTGCAGAGTGTGCCTACACAAGCAGAAGCTATGGCATTGATCGGGATGATAACAACCAAAATATTTAGGAAAAATAACCTGCAGAATAAGTACTAGCTAGCTTTTCTTCTTGCTGAGCTATATATAATTGGGTCTTTGTAACAATCATATTTGTAGATATTCTGTTAAATAAAAACTATCAGTCACTTCTTGATTTTGTAGATTGATTAGTTTATATTTTGTTTGATGAATGATTGAATTTGAAATCCACGTTCATACTTCATAGCTCAAACATACATTGGTTTCGAGGACTCGAGCTGGGCAACTCAGGGTGGGCCACTGGGACCTCGATCTAGGATGACGCGGTGCAAGTCACTGGTGCCCTGGGCCAGGACAGAGCGTTGTGTGCATACCGACAAGTCCTCGAGCTAGGTAGCACAAGGTGTAGGCCGATGGGTCTTCGAACAAGATGGTGTGTAGGGAAATTCGAGGAAGGAAAGTCAGTGTGACACGATGTTGTTGGTGAGCAGGAAAAGGGGCAAAGCCATTGCGGAAAAGGTCTTGTGGCACGCGTGACTAAGAAGCAGATGAAGAATCCGTAGCAATGCACGGGCAATTTTGCTAGTCTATATCTATACCTAATAATAAAAGCAAAAGGATTTCTCCCTCGGTCGTTTGTCCTACTTTAAAACTGCCCTAAAAGTTGGTACAAATTACCCACCACTACCACACGTAAGTCAAAATCTATGCTATATCCTAATTTTTGTTTCGTCCGTCCGCAGGTTTTTCCTTTCCGTCGATGCTAATCCGAACATACCATCGCTCGATGCTAATCCAAATATGCCCCGGACTCTTCGGCCGTCCTTATCCCTGTATCATTGCTGTAAAGAACTCAGTCCCAGACCGGCCTCCTTACCTGTTAAGCGAGATAGAAACCGCACGATGGCTAGACACGCAATAGAATCCACCTTGCAGCTGAGTACAACTCGCGTCCTACTAGAATCGTACAAGGACTCGATCTGCCAGGCTCACTTATAAATAAATGTACAAACCAAGAAGCAATACGAGCAATCCTACCCTATCGCCATGACTCCACCGTCTCCCCGTTATGACGACTTCGCCGGAGAGAAGCACTACGACAAATCATGGCCGAGTCCTCCGTCCTCTCGCCGTTCTGACGACTTCGCCGGCATGAAGCACTACGTGAAATCCTGGCTCGAGTCCTCCGTCCTCTCGCCATGAGTCCGCCGTTCTGCCCACTTCGCCAACATCTCGCCGTTCCGCGGACTTCAGCTACCAGAAAGCCGCTATGGCTTGCTGCGCCCTACTCCAGCTGCCTCGCATAGCCATTCATGGGTACCGATGGTCAGGTCGTCCTCGCACTGCTGCCTCTAAAACAAAGGAACTACACGCAAGCCAGCGTGGACAACACTGCGCGCCCACTGGCCTCCCATCGTCCCACGAGCGTTGGCGTTCTTGGCACTTGATCTACCCTTCTTGGCCTGCAGTCGAAGGCTAGAGGTGGTGCCGAGACCATAACGAAGGATCGGCCGACGGCAGTTGCTTGATTGCGTCCGAGCACATCCTCTCTCCATCGGTGACCGAGGCGACGACTCTCGAAGTGATTCCACCGTGCCACAGGTTTATCCACATACCCGAGGGTCCACAGGAACGGTGGTGGATAGCAGGGGGTGGCAGCGACCATGGTATGGCGTTCGAGTCGGCGGCAGAGCAAGACATCGGCGTTGTGCATATGGCTGATGGGCGCATCGTTTGAGTCGGCAGTGGAGCTGGAGCTGAGCATGAGCATCCTCATGGACAGTAGGTGGCAGCCGCGATAGTGGCGTGGCGTTCGAGTCGGCGACGGAGTTGGACATGGGTGTTGTCGCGGACAGCAGAAGCAGGCCGCAGCCGCGAGAAGATTGACCTGAACGGATCAGGCTAGAACTCAGCGAGAAGAGAAGTAAGAGGCATGGTGCATGGCGAAAGTCGTCCTTGCTTGCTTCCAACATGGTCATACAGAGATTCGGCCGACTATAATGAAGGTTTGAACAGTGTCCAGATTAAGGGCTGGTCGTATGCTTTTCAGAGGCTGCTCTGCATCTCCAGGGTCATTACTGATATCGTCTGAATTCCTAAGCATGGGGCCGAGTAGTCTTCGTACTTCACTCGACGTTAACATCAAAAGGTTGTTTGTTCAGGAGAAGACTATTTTTCTACTATAATTGCTCCTGACTTATTCAGATGACCGTTAAATTCAGCATTAGTAAGCACCCAAACAGGAGTTCACAAAGAAAATTTTCAATGCAGCCTTCTCTGAGGAAAAATACTTTGATTATCGAGAATGTACTGCTACAAATTGAGGCAAAGAAATCAGCTGGGCTGCTCCTTGGAACGTCGATCCTGCAGAGTGTGCCTACACAGGCAGAAGCTATGGCATTGATCGGGATGATAACAACCAAAATATTTAGGAAAAATAACCTGCAGAATAAGTACTAGCTAGCTTTTCTTCTTGCTGAGCTATATATAATTGGGTCTTTGTAACAATCATATTTGTAGATATTCTGTTAAATAAAAACTATCAGTCACTTCTTGATTTTGTAGATTGATTAGTTTATATTTTGTTTGATGAATGATTGAATTTGAAATCCACGTTCATACTTCATAGCTCAAACATACATTGGTTTCGAGGACTCGAGCTGGGCAACTCAGGGTGGGCCACTGGGACCTCGATCTAGGATGACGCGGTGCAAGTCACTGGTGCCCTGGGCCAGGACAGAGCGTTGTGTGCATACCGACAAGTCCTCGAGCTAGGTAGCACAAGGTGTAGGCCGATGGGTCTTCGAACAAGATGGTGTGTAGGGAAATTCGAGGAAGGAAAGTCAGTGTGACACGATGTTGTTGGTGAGCAGGAAAAGGGGCAAAGCCATTGCGGAAAAGGTCTTGTGGCACGCGTGACTAAGAAGCAGATGACGAATCCGTAGCAACGCACGGGCAATTTTGCTAGTCTATTATAAATGCTAATAAGAGCTGAATCAAAGTTATTAGCTGAACTATGTGATGCAACCAATTTCTTTATGGCATTAAAATCTCGATCCCATCGCAATGAAGGAAATCTCCTCCCACTACAGCATCCAAGGCATATCTATAGCGAATCATAAGCCCAAAATAAAAGTTACTAAGGAGCAAACTTAGAGTCATTTGAGATTCAGCTTTACGATAAGAATCAAAAATTCTAGACCAAGCATCTTTAAAACTCTCCTCATCCCCTTGTTTGAAACCAAAAACTAATTCCTCAGGTGAGGAAGTAACAGGTACAGAGCTAGACATGATAACAAAAGTAAACTAAATGCAAGTAACTAATTTTTTTGTGTTTTTAATATAGAGAACGCAAACACGATAGTAAATAAAGTAAAGCTAGCAACTAATTTTTTTTTGTGTTTTGTTTTAGTGCAGCAAACAAAGTAGTAAATAAAATAAAGCAAGACAAAAACAAAGTAAAGAGATTGGAAGTGGAGACTCCCCTTGCAGCGTGTCTTGATCTCCCCGGCAACGGCGCCAGAAAATATGCTTGATGCGTGCAATTGACACACGTCCATTGGGAACCCCAAGAGAAAGGTGTGATGCAGACAGTAGCAAGTTTTCCCTCAGAAAGAAACCAAGGTTTATCGAACCAGGAGGAGCCAAGAAGCACGTTGAAGGTTGATGGCGGCGGAGTGTAGTGCAGCGCAACACCAGGGATTCCGGCGCCAACGTGGAACCTGCACAACACAATCAAAGTACTTTGCCCCAACGTAACAGTGAGGTTGTCAATCTCACCGGCTTGCTGTAACAAAGGATTAAACATATTGTGTGGAAGATGATGATTGTTTGCGAAGAACAATAAAGAACAATTGCAGTAGATTGTATTTCAGATGTAAAGAATAGGACCGGGGTCCACAGTTCACTAGTGGTGTCTCTCCCATAAGATAAACAGATGTTGGGTGAACAAATTACAGTTGGGCAATTGACAAATAAAGAAGGCATAACAATGCACATACAAATATCATGATGAGTACTATGAGATTTAATCAGGGCATTACGACAAAGTACATAGACCGCTATCCAGCATGCATCTATGCCTAAAAAGTCCACTTTCAGGTTATCATCCGAACCCCTTCCGGTATTAAGTTGCAAACAACAGACAATTGCATTAAGTATGGTGCGTAATGTAATCAACACAAATATCCTTAGACAAAGCATCGATGTTTTATCCCTAGTGGCAACAACACATCCACAACCTTAAAACTTTCTGTCACTGTCCCAGATTTAATGGAGGCTTGAACCCACTATCGAGCATAAATACTCCCTCTTGGAGTCACAAGTATCAACTTGGCCAGAGCCTCTACTAGCAACGGAGAGCATGCAAGAATATAAACAACATATATGATAGATTGATAATCAACTTGACATAGTATTCAATATTCATCGGATCCCAACAAACACAACATGTAGTATTACAGATAGATGATCTTGATCATGATAGGCAGCTCACAAGATCTAACATGATAGCACAATGAGGAGAAGACAACCATCTAGCTACTGCTATGGACCCATAGTCCAGGGGTGGACTACTCACATATCGATCCGGAGGCGATCATGGCGATGAAGAGACCTCCGGGAGATGATTCCCCTCTCCGGTAGGGTGCCGGAGGCGATCTCCTGAATCCCCCGAGATGGGATTGGCGGCGGCGGCGTCTCTGGAAGGTTTTCCGTATCGTGGCTCTCGGTACTGGGGGTTTCGCGACGAAGACTATATGTAGGCGGAAGGGCAGGTCAGGGGGCGTCACGAGGGGCCCACACAGTAGGCCGGTGCGGCCAGGGCTTGGGCCGCGCCGCCCTGTTGTGTGGCCACCTCGTGGCCCCACTTCGTTTCCTCTTCGGACTTCTGGAAGTGATACGTCTCCGACGTATCGATAATTTCTTATGTTCCATGCCACATTATTGATGTTATCTACATGTTTTATGCACACTTTATGTCATATTCGTGCATTTTCTGGAACTAACCTATTAACAAGATGCCGAAGTGCCAGTTGCTGTTTTCTGCTGTTTTTGGTTTCAGAAATCCTAGTAAGGAAATATTCTCGGAATTGGACGAAATCAACGCCCAGGGGCCTATTTTTCCACGAAGCTTCCAGAAGTCCGAAGACGAAACGAAGTGGGGCCACGAGGCGCCCAAACTACAGGGTGGCGCGGCCTAGGGCTTGGACGCGCGGCCCTGTCATCTGGGGCCCTCGCGCCGCCTCCTGACTTGCCCTTCCGCCTACTTAAAGCCTCCGTGACGAAACCCCCAGTACCGAGAGCCACGATACCGAAAACCTTCCAGAGACGCCGCCAACGCCGATCCCATCTCGGGGGATCCAGGAGATCGCCTCCGGCACCCTGCCGGAGAGGGGAATCATCTCCCGGAGGACTCTACGCCGCCATGGTCGCCTCCGGAGTGATGTGTGAGTAGTCTACCCCTGGACTATGGGTCCATAGCAGTAGCTAGATGGTTGTCTTCTCCCCATTGTGCTATCATTGTCGGATCTTGTGAGCTGCCTAACATGATCAAGATCATCTATCTGTAATTCTATATGTTGCGTTTGTTGGGATCCGATGAATAGAGAATACTTGTTATGTTGATTATCAAAGTTATATCTATGTGTTGTTTATGATCTTGCATGCTTTCCGTTACTAGTAGATGCTCTGGCCAAGTAGATGCTTGTAACTCCAAGAGGGAGTATTTATGCTCGATAGTGGGTTCATGCCTGCATTGACACCTGGGACAGTGACAGAAAGTTCTAAGGTTATGTTGTGCTGTTGCCACTAGGGATAAAACATTGATGCTATGTCTAAGGATGTAGTTATTGATTACATTACGCACCATACTTAATGCAATTGTCTGTTGCTTTGCAACTTAATACTGAAGGGGTTCGGATGATAACCTGAAGGTGGACTTTTTAGGCATAGATGCAGTTGGATGGCGGTCTATGTACTTTGTCGTAATGCCCAATTAAATCTCACTATACTCATCATGATATGTATGTGCATGGTCATGCCCTCTTTATTTGTCAATTGCCCAACTGTAATTTGTTCACCCAACATGCTGTTTGTCTTATGGGAGAGACACCTCTAGTGAACTGTGGACCCCGGTCCAATTCTCTTTACTGAAATACAATCTACTGCAATACTTGTTCTACTGTTTTCTGCAAACAATCATCTTCCACACAATACGGTTAATCCTTTGTTACAGCAAGCCGGTGAGATTGACAACCTCACTGTTTCGTTGGGGCAAAGTACTTTGGTTGTGTTGTGCAGGTTCCACGTTGGCGCCGGAATCCCTGGTGTTGCGCCGCACTACATCCCGCCGCCATCAACCTTCAACGTGCTTCTTGACTCCTACTAGTTCGATAAACCTTGGTTTCTTACTGAGGGAAACTTGCTGCTGTACGCATCACACCTTCCACTTGGGGTTCCCAACGAGCGTGTGCTTTACGCGTCATCAAGCTAAATTTCTGGCGCCGTTGCCGGGGAGATCAAGACACGCTGCAAGGGGAGTCTCCACTTCTCAATCTCTTTACTTTGTTTTTGTCTTGCTTAGTTTTATTTACTACTTTGTTTGCTGCACTAAATCAAAATACAAAAAAATTAGTTGCTAGTTTTACTTTATTTGCTATCTTGTTCACTATATCAAAAACACAAAAAAATTAGTTACTTGCATTTACTTTATCTAGTTTGCTTTATTTACTACTACTAAAATGAGTAATCCTGAAGTTGAAGTTCGTATGTTTAAGCAACGAGGGGGAGAATGTTTGAGAGATGCTTGGTATAGAATTAGCGATGCCCATAATAGATGCACTAAGAAACACTCCACCATTATTTTACTCAGGAATTTTTATGTTGGTATCTCTAGCTGGAATAGATATGTTCTTGATAGTCTCGCAAAAGGTGACTTCCTAAGTACTCCTGCATTAGAAGCTAGTTGCATTATTGAGAGTTTATTTGGAATACCCCCTGTTGATAAAGTTAAAACTGAAATCTCTCTTGAAGATGTTATGAAAAAGTTGGAAACCATAGAGAAAATTTTTCCAAGTATTGAAGCTAAATTGGAAATGTTACTTGATAAAACTGATGAACTTGATAAATCCTTAGGAGGAATTGATGAAAGAATTAGTGTCCTAGGAACTTGTGTTGTCCATGATGATCAAATCAATAGGATTGATGAACTTGAAAAGGCTATGGGAACCTTGGGTTCAACATTTTCTTCTCTTAAATATAAGGAGAAAGCTTATGTGGGTAAGGAGCAAAAGTTTATGTATGTCTCTAAAGTGCCTAAACCAAAGAAGTATTACTATAGGCCTAAAATTGACAAAGCCCTTAGTACCACTGCGGATGGGGGAGCTCATAATAATGACACACCGTCTCTTGATAATACTTGATACATACTTTCTGCGCCTAGCTGAAAGGCGTTAAAGAAAAGCGCTTATGGGAGACAACCCATGTTTTTACCTACAGTACTTTGTTTTTATTTTGTGTCTTGGAAGTTGTTTACTACTGTAGCAACCTCTCCTTATCTTAGTTTTGTGTTTTGTTGTGCCAAGTTAAGCCGTTGATAGAAAAGTAAGTACTAGATTTGGATTACTGCGCAGTTCCAGATTTCTTTGCTGTCACGAATCTGGGTCCACCTCCCTGTAGGTAGCTCAGAAAATTAAGCCAATTTACGTGCATGATCCTCAGATATGTACGCAACTTTCAGTCAATTTGAGCATTTTCATTTGAGCAAGTCTGGTGCCATTTTAAAATTCGTCAATATGAACTGTTCTGTTTTGACAGATTCTGCCTTTTATTTCGCATTGCCTCTTTTGCTATGTTGGATGAATTTCTTTGATCCACTAATGTCCAGTAGCATTATGCAATGTCCAGAAGTGTTAAGAATGATTGTGTCACCTCTGAATATGTTAATTTTTATTGTGCACTAACCCTCTAATGAGTTGTTTCGAGTTTGGTGTGGAGGAAGTTTTCAAGGATCAAGAGAGGAGTATGATGCAACATGATTAAGGAGAGTGAAAGCTCTAAGCTTGGGGATGCCCCGGTGGTTCACCCCTGCATATATCAAGAAGACTCAAGCGTCTAAGCTTGTCCAGATCTGCTGCTCAGCATGGGGACCAACCGGCCTAAGGTTCTCGAATACTGGCAGGCCACTGCCAAATCACCCTCCTCTTCCCCGAAAGGTCTCAAAACAGCAATCATGCTCATTGCCTGGGAGATTTGGAAGGAAAGGAACGAGAGAGTCTTCAACGGCAAGTCTTCCTTGCCTTCAGAGGTCATGCGTAGGATCAAAAAAGAAGGGGAAGCCTGGGTGCTAGCTGGAGCTAAAAACCTTGCTGAGCTTATGGGTTGATTCTGTCTTTTCAGGGGCCTGTCCCTCTTTACTTTTTCTTTTTGGCCTAGGCCATACCCTGTTTGCTCCTTCTATATCAATATATTGGCAAAGCTTTTGCCTCGTTTCAAAAAAAAAAGCGTCTAAGCTTGGAGATGCCCAAGGCATCCCCTTCTTCATCGACAACATTATCAGGTTCCTCCCCTGAAACTATATTTTTATTCCATCACATCTTATGTGCTTTTTCTTGGAGCATCGGTTTGTTTTTGTTTTTTGTTTTGTTTGAATAAAATGGATCCTAGCATTCACTTTATGGGAGAGAGACACGCTCCGCTGTAGCATATGGACAAGTATGTCCTTGGTTTCTACTCATAGTATTCATGGCGAAGTTTCTCCTTCGTTAAATTGTTATATGGTTGGAATTGGAAAATGATACATGTAGTAATTGCTATTAATGTCTTGGGTAATGTGATACTTGGCAATTGTTGTGCTCATGATTAAGCTCTTGCATCATATGCTTTGCACCCATTAATGAAGAAATACATAGAGCATGCTAAAATTTGGTTTGCATATTTGGTTTCTCTAAGATCTAGATAATTTCTAGTATTGAGTTTGAACAACAAGGAAGACGGTGTAGAGTCTTATAATGTTTTCAATATGTCTTTTATGTGAGTTTTGCTGCACCGGTTCATCCTTGTGTTTGTTTCAAATAAGCCTTGCTAGCCTAAACCTTGTATCGAGAGGGAATACTTCTCATGCATCCAAAATACTTGAGCCAACCACTATGCCATTTGTGTCCACCATACCTACCTACTACATGGTATTTTCCGCCATTCCAAAGTAAATTGCTTGAGTGCTACCTTTAAAATTCCATCATTCACCTTTGCAATATATAGCTCATGGGACAAATAGCTTAAAAACTATTGTGGTATTGAATATGTAATTATGCACTTTATCTCTTAATAAGTTGCTTGCTGTGCGATAACCATGTTCACTGGGGACGCCATCAACTATTCATTGTTGAATTTCATGTGAGTTGCTATGCATGTTCGTCTTGTCTGAAGTAAGAGCGATCTACCACCTTATGGTTAAGCATGCATATTGTTAGAGAAGAACATTGGGCCGCTAACTAAAGCCATGATCCATGGTGGAAGTTTCAGTTTTGGACATATATCCTCAATCTCAAATGAGAAAATTATTAATTGTTGTTATATGCTTATGCATAAAAGAGGAGTCCATTATCTGTTGTCTATGTTGTCCCGGTATGGATGTCTAAGTTGAAGAATAATCAATAGCGAGAAATCCAATGCGAGCTTTCTCCTTAGACCTTTGTACAAAGGCGGCATAGAGGTACCCCTTTGTGACACTTGGTCAAAACATGTGCATTGTGATGATCCGGTAGTCCAAGCTAATTAGGACAAGGTGCGGGCACTATTAGTACACTATGCATGAGGCTTGCAACTTATAAGATATAATTTACATGATGCATATGCTTTATTACTACCGTTGACAAAATTGTTTCATGTTTTCAAAATCAAAGCTCTAGCACAAATATAGCAATCGATGCTTTTCCTCTATGGAGGACCATTCTTTTACTTTCAATGTTGAGTCAGTTCACCTATTTCTCTCCACCTCAAGAAGCAAACACTTGTGTGAACTGTGCATTGATTCCTACATATTTGCTTATTGCACTTATTATATTACTCTATGTTGACAATATCCATGAGATATACATGTTACAAGTTGAAAGCAACCGCTGAAACTTAATCTTCTTTTGTGTTGCTTCAATACCTTTACTTTGAATTATTGCTTTATGAGTTAACTCTTATGCAAGACTTATTGATGCTTGTCTTGAAGTGCTATTCATGAAAAGTCTTTGCTTTATGATTCACTTGTTTACTCATGTCATATACATTGTTTTGATCGCTGCATTCACTACATATGCTTTACAAATAGTATGATCAAGATTATGATGGCATGTCACTCCAGAAATTATCTGTGTTATCGTTTTACCTGCTCGGGACGAGCAGAACTAAGCTTGGGGATGCTGATACGTCTCCGACGTATCGATAATTTCTTATGTTCCATGCCACATTATTGATGTTATCTACATGTTTTATGCACACTTTATGTCATATTCGTGCATTTTCTGGAACTAACCTATTAACAAGATGCCGAAGTGCCGATTCTGTTTTACTCTGTATTTGGTTTCAGAAATCCTAGTAAGGAAATATTCTCGGAATTGGACGAAATCAACGCCCAGGGGCCTATTTTTCCACGAAGCTTCCAGAAGTCCGAAGACGAAACGAAGTGGGGCCACGAGGCGCCCAGACTACAGGGCGGCGCGGCCTAGGGCTTGGCCGCGCGGCCCTGTCATCTGGGGCCCTCGCGCCGCCTCCTGACTTGCCCTTCCGCCTACTTAAAGCCTCCGTGACGAAACCCCCAGTACCGAGAGCCACGATACGGAAAACCTTCCAGAGACGCCGCCAACGCCGATCCCATCTCGGGGGATCCAGGAGATCGCCTCCGGCACCTTGCCGGAGAGGGGAATCATCTCCGGAGGACTCTACGCCGCCATGGTCGGCTCCGGAGTGATGTGTGAGAAGTCTACCCCTGGACTATGGGTCCATAGCAGTAGCTAGATGGTTGTCTTCTCCCCATTGTGCTATCATTGTCGGATCTTGTGAGCTGCCTAACATGATCAAGATCATCTATCTGTAATTCTATATGTTGTGTTTGTTGGGATCCGATGAATAGAGAATACTTGTTATGTTGATTATCAAAGTTATATCTATGTGTTGTTTATGATCTTGCATGCTTTCCGTTACTAGTAGATGCTCTGGCCAAGTAGATGCTTGTAACTCCAAGAGGGAGTATTTATGCTCGATAGTGGGTTCATGCCCGCATTGACACTCGGGACGGTGACGAGAAAGTTCTAAGGTTGTGTTGTGCTGTTGCCACTAGGGATAAAACATTGATGCTATGTCTAAGGATGTAGTTGTTGATTACATTACGCACCATACTTAATGCAATTGTCTGTTGCTTTGCAACTTAATACTGGAAGGGGTTCGGATGATAACCTGAAGGTGGACTTTTTAGGCATAGATGCAGTTGGATGGCGGTCTATGTACTTTGTCGTAATGCCCAATTAAATCTCACTATACTCATCATGATATATATGTGCATGGTCATGCCCTCTTTATTTGTCAATTGCCCAACTGTAATTTGTTCACCCAACATGCTGTTTGTCTTATGGGAGAGACACCTCTAGTGAACTGTGGACCCCGGTCCAATTCTCTTTACTGAAATACAATCTACTGCAATACTTGTTCTACTGTTTTCTGCAAACAATCATCTTCCACACAATACGGTTAATCCTTTGTTACAGCAAGCCGGTGAGATTGACAACCTCACTGTTTCGTTGGGGCAAAGTACTTTGGTTGTGTTGTGCAGGTTCCACGTTGGCGCCGGAATCCCTGGTGTTGCGCCGCACTACATCCCGCTGCCATCAACCTTCAACGTGCTTCTTGACTCCTACTGGTTCGATAAACCTTGGTTTCTTACTGAGGGAAACTTGCTGCTGTACGCATCACACCTTCCACTTGGGGTTCCCAACGAGCATGTGCTTTACGCGTCATCAGGAAGCTTCGTGGAAAAATAGGCCCCTAGGCGTTGATTTTGTCCAATTCCGAGAATATTTCCTTACTAGGATTTCTGAAACCAAAAACAGCAGAAAATAGCAACTGGCTCTTCGGCATCTCGTTAATAGGTTAGTGCCAGAAAATGCATAATAATGACATATAATGTGTATAAAACATGTGAGTATCATCATAAAAGTAGCATGGAACATAAGAAATTATAGATACGTTTGGGACGTATCAGAGTGTCGAATCTACAAGGAGCTGAAGGTAAACTATCTATTCTCTAAAGCCATATAACCCACTTATATGGCCTTCTATGAAAATCTAGGATCTATAGTGTGTGTATATGTGAAGAGGTCTCTACTATAAAACTACAAATGCTGAAAAATAAAATGCAGGATGTAAAACTAATGCAAGATAATGAAAGTGATATGAAGTGGAGTAGATAAAGTAACTTAAGGGAGTAAGTGTCCTGGGAAATTGCTATTTAATTTGTGCAGTTGTCACAGTTAGTGAAGCTTAGTATAGTCTTTTTAGACTTTTTTCTAGAGAGGGGCCATTGATAGGTGCGACCATTAATATGAGCAAATACACCCCTAGTAAGTGATGCCAAGGCCAGTTAAGAGCAAACAAGGGAATTATTAAGATATAAAGTTCAACCACCGCTGTAAGTTTAAAGGTTCCCATAGTTATACCTGATGGGATTCGTAGCACAGAAAACAAAAAATTTCCTACCGCAAGAACGAAAACCAAGCCAAGATGCAATCTAGAAGATGGTACCAACGAGGGGATCACGAGACTAACCCTTGAAGATTTCCAAAGCCTACGAGATTAGATCTCGTTGTTGCAGAAGATGATCACTTGCCGCTTTCAAAAGCGCGTAGAAGATCTTGACGGTGCCACAATCGGGCAGCACCTCCGTACTCGGTCACACGTTCGGTGTTGATGAAGACGACGTCCTCCTCCCCGTTCCAGCGGGCAGCGGAAGTAGTAGATCCTCCTCGGAATCCCGGCAGCACGATGGCGTGGTGGCGGTGGTGGTGGAGAACTCTAGCAGGGCTTCGCCTATGCGCTGCGGGAGTAGTATGTGGAGGAGGGGCGCTAGGGTTTGGGGAGAGGGAGGCTTGGGCGCCGGCCACTAGGGGGCGGCCAAGGTTGGAGGCTAGAGTGGCCGGCCCCCTCCCCTTGCTCCTCTTTTTATAGGTGGACACCCGCAAGAGTTAGACTACAAGTCTTCGAATAAGACCCGAAACCAAAATTTGCCATAAGCACGAAACCTACTCAAGATGGGAGTCCTACTCAAGGTGTAACTCCCACCTTTCCTTGGGGGGGGGGGTTTGGCCGGCCCCCATGGTGGAGTCCACCTGGGACTCCTCCCCCTTAGGGTTGACCGGCCATGCTAGGTGGAGTCCACCTGGGACTCCGCCTTCCATGGTGATTTCTTCGGGACTTTTCTAGAACCTTTTAGAACCTTCCATAAATGCACCGGATCATTTTCAAACTTGGAAAATTACTTCCTATACATGAATCTTATTCTCCGGACCATTCTGGAACTCCTCGTGATGTCCTGGATCCAATCCGAGACTCCGAACAAAACTTCGAACTCCATTCCATATTCCATATCTAATTAAACGACATCAAACCTTAAGTGTTTCACCCTACGGTTCGCGAACTATGCAGACATGGTTGAGACCTCTCTCCGACCAATAACCAATAGCGGGATCTGGAGATCCATAATGGCTCCCACATGTTCAACGATAACTTAGTGATCGATTGAACCATTTACATACGATACCGATTGATACGTCTCCGACGTATCGATAATTTCTTATGTTCCATGCCACATTATTGATGTTATCTACATGTTTTATGCACACTTTATGTCATATTCGTGCATTTTCTGGAACTAACCTATTAACAAGATGCCGAAGTGCGAGTTGCTGTTTTCTGCTGTTTTTGGTTTCAGAAATCCTAGTAAGGAAATATTCTCGGAATTGGACGAAATCAAAGCCCAGGGGCCTATTTTTCCACGAAGCTTCCAGAAGTCCGAAGGAGAGACGAAGAGGGGCCACGGAGGGGCCACACCCTAGGGCGGCGCGGCCCCCCCCTTGGCCGCGCGGCCCTGTGGTGTGGGGCCCCCGTGCCACCTCTTGACCTGCCCTTCCGCCTACAAATAGCCTCCGTGACGAAACCCCCAGTACCGAGAGCCACGATACGGAAAACCTTCCAGAGACGCCGCCGCCGCCGATCCCATCTCGGGGGATCCAGGAGATCGCCTCCGGCACCCTGCCGGAGAGGGGAATCATCTCCCGGAGGACTCTACGCCGCCATGGTCGCCTCCGGTGTGATGTGTGAGTAGTCTACCCCTGGACTATGGGTCCATAGCAGTAGCTAGATGGTTGTCTTCTCCCCATTGTGCTTCATTGTCGGATCTTGTGAGCTGCCTAACATGATCAAGATCATCTATCTGTAATTCTATATGTTGCGTTTGTTGGGATCCGATGAATAGAGAATACTTGTTATGTTGATTATCAAAGTTATGCTTATGTGTTGTTTATGATCTTGCATGCTCTCCGTTACTAGTAGATGCTCTGGCCAAGTAGATGCTTGTAACTCCAAGAGGGAGTACTTATGCTCGATAGTGGGTTCATGCCTGCATTGACACTGGGACGATGTGACAGAAAGTTCTAAGGTTGTGTTGTGCTTGTTGCCACTAGGGATAAAACATTAGTGCTATGTTCAAGGATGTAGTCACTAGTTACATTACGCACCATACTTAATGCAATTGTCTCTGTTGCTTTGCAACTTAATACTTTGGAGGGGGTTCGGATGATAACCTGAAGGTGGACTTTTTAGGCATAGATGCAGTTGGATGGCAGTCTATGTACTTTGTCGTAATGCCCAATTAAATCTCACTATACTCATCATGATATGTATGTGCATTGTCACGCTCTCTTTATTTGTCAATTGCCCAACTGTAATTTGTTCACCCAACATGCTGTTTGTCTTATGGGAGAGACACCTCTAGTGAACTGTGGACCCCGGTCCAATTCTCTTTACTGAAATACAATCTACTGCAATACTTATTCTACTGTTTTCTGCAAACAATCATCTTCCACACAATACGGTTAATCCTTTGTTACAGCAAGCCGGTGAGATTGACAACCTCACTGTTTCGTTGGGGCAAAGTACTTTGGTTGTGTTGTGCAGGTTCCACGTTGGCGCCGGAATCACTGGTGTTGCGCCGCACTACATCTCGCCGCCATCAACCTTCAACGTGCTTCTTGACTCCTACTGGTCCGATTAAACCTTGGTTTCTTACTGAGGGAAACTTGCCGCTGTGCGCATCACACCTTCCTCTTGGGGTTCCCAACGGACGTGCCAACCACACGCATCAAGCAAATTTCTGGCGCCGTTGCCGGGGAGATCAAGACACGCTGCAAGGGGAGTCTCCACTTCTCAATCTCTTTACTTTGTTTTTGTCTGGCTTAGTTTTATTTACTACTTTGTTTGCTGCACTAAATCAAAATACAAAAAAATTAGTTGCTAGTTTTACTTTACTTGCTATCTTGTTTGCTATATCAAAAACACAAAAAAATTAGTTTATTTGCATTTACTTTATCTAGTTTGCTTTATTTACTGTTGCTAAAATGGCCAACGCTGAAAATACTAAGTTGTGTGACTTCACAACCACAAATAATAATGATTTCTTATGCACACCTATTGCTCCACCTGCTACTACAGCAGAATTCTTTGAAATTAAACCTGCTTTCTTGAATCTTGTTATGCGAGAGCAATTTTTAAGTGTTAGTTCTGATGATGCTGCTGCCCATCTTAATAATTTTGTTGAATTATGTGAAATGCAAAAATATAAAGATGTAGATGGTGATATTATTAAACTAAAATTGTTCCCTTTCTCATTAAGAGGAAGAGCTAAAGATTGGTTGCTATCTCTGCCTAAGAATAGTATTGATTCATGGACTAAATGCAAGGATGCTTTTATTGGTAGATATTATCCCCCTGCTAAAATTATATCTTTGAGGAGTAGCATAATGAATTTTAAACAATTAGATACTGAACATGTTGCTCAAGCTTGGGAAAGAATGAAATCTCTGGTTAAAAATTGCCCAACCCATGGACTGACTACTTGGATGATCATCCAAACCTTTTATGCAGGACTAAATTTTTCTTCACGGAATTTATTGGATTTAGCTGCTGGAGGTACCTTTATGTCCATCACTCTTGGTGAAGCAACAAAGCTTCTTGATAATATGATGATCAACTACTCTGAATGGCACACGGAAAGAGCTCCACAAGGTAAGAAGGTAAATTCTGTCGAAGAAACCTCTTCCTTGAGTGATAAGATCGATGCTATTATGTCTATGCTTGTGAATGATAGGACTAATATTGATCCTAATAATGTTCCGTTAGCTTCATTGGTTGCACAAGAAGAACATGTTGATGTGAACTTCATTAAAAATAGTAATTTCAACAACAATGCTTACCGGAACAATTCTAGTAACAACTATAGGCCATATCCTTATAATAATGGCAACGGCTATGGTAATTCTTATGGGAATTCTTACAACAATAATAGGAATTCACCCCCTGGACTTGAAGCCATGCTTAAGGAATTTATTAGTACGCAAACCGCTTTTAACAAATCTGTGGAAGAAAAGCTTGGGAAAATTGATATACTTGCTTCTAAAGTCGATAGTCTTGCTGCTGATGTTGATCTTTTGAAATCAAAAGTTTTGCCTAATGAGAATCATCATAATAAAATTGTTACTACAGCAAATGCCATCCAAGTTAGAATTAATGAGAATATAAGATTAATGGCTGAACTGCGTGCTAGGTGGGATAGAGAAGAAAATGAAAAACTAGCTAAAGAGAAGAATATAGCTAAAGTTTGGACTATTACCACCACTAGTAATGCTAATGCTACACATGTTGCTGCACCTTCTACTAATACTAATAAAAGAATTGGTGTTAGCAATGTTTCCACTTCTAATGCAAAGCGCGAAAACTGCACAAACTGCTAAAGCTATGAAACTGCCTGTGATAAAGCTGCTGAAATTTTTTCCAACATTGGGGATGATGATCCCATTGCTTTAGATTATAATGGTTTGAATTTTGATGATTGCCACATCTCTGAAGTTATAAAGTTCTTGCAAAAACTTGCTAAAAGTCCTAATGCTAGTGCTATAAATTTGGCTTTCACGCATCATATTACAAATGCTCTCATAAAAGCTAGA
The DNA here is from genome assembly GCF_019359855.2 of Lolium perenne. Lineage (NCBI taxonomy): Eukaryota > Viridiplantae > Streptophyta > Magnoliopsida > Poales > Poaceae > Lolium > Lolium perenne. The sequence goes on from NC_067248.2 coordinate 129,797,539, forward strand.
GAAGAGAAACTAGAGCGTGAAGCCTCTATTCCTAAAAAGCTAGAGGATGGTTGGGAGCCCATCATTAAGATGAAGGTTAAAGATTTTGATTGTAATGCTTTATGTGATCTTGGTGCAAGTATTTCTGTTATGCCTAAGAAAATCTATAATATGCTTGACTTGCCACCACTGAAAAATTGTTATTTGGATGTTAATCTTGCTGATCATTCTACAAAGAAACCTTTGGGTAAGGTTGATAATGTTCGCATTACCGTTAACAATAACCTTGTCCCCGTTGATTTTGTTGTCTTGGATATTGAATGCAATGCATCTTGTCCCATTATATTGGGAAGACCTTTTCTTCGAACTGTTGGTGCTGTTATTGATATGAAGGAAGGTAATATAAAATATCAATTTCCTCTCAAGAAAGGTATGGAACACCTCCCTAGAAAGAGAATGAAGGTACCTTTTGATTCTATTATGAGAACAAATTATGATGTTGACACTTCGTCTCTTGATAATACTTGATACACACTTTCTGCGCCTAGCTGAAAGGCGTTAAAGAAAAGCGCTTATGGGAGACAACCCATGTTTTTACCTACAGTACTTTGTTTTTATTTTGTGTCTTGGAAGTTGTTTACTACTGTAGCAACCTCTCCTTATCTTAGTTTTGAGTTTTGTTGTGCCAAGTTAAGCCGTTGATAGAAAAGTAAGTACTAGATTTGGATTACTGCACAGTTCCAGATTTCTTTGCTGTCACGAATCTGGGTCCACCTCCCTGTAGGTAGCTCAGAAAATTAAGCCAATTTACGTGCATGATCCTCAGATATGTACGCAACTTTCATTCAATTTGAGCATTTTCATTTGAGCAAGTCTGGTGCCATTTTAAAATTCGTCAATACGAACTGTTCTGTTTTGACAGATTCTGCCTTTTATTTCGCATTGCCTCTTTTGCTATGTTGGATGAATTTCTTTGATCTATTAATGTCCAGTAGCATTATGCAATGTCCAGAAGTGTTAAGAATGATTGTGTCACCTCTGAATATGTCAATTTATATTGTGCACTAACCCTCTAATGAGTTGTTTCGAGTTTGGTGTGGAGGAAGTTTTCAAGGATCAAGAGAGGAGTATGATGCAACATGATCAAGGAGAGTGAAAGCTCTAAGCTTGGGGATGCCCCGGTGGTTCACCCCTGCATATATCAAGAAGACTCAAGCGTCTAAGCTTGGGGATGCCCAAGGCATCCCCTTCTTCATCGACAACATTATCAGGTTTCTCCCCTGAAACTATATTTTTATTCCATCACATCTTATGTGCTTTTTCTTGGAGCGTCGGTTTGTTTTTGTTTTTGTTTTGTTTGAATAAAATGGATCCTAGCATTCACTTTATGGGAGAGAGACACGCTCCGCTGTAGCATATGGACAAGTATGTCCTTGGTTTCTACTCATAGTATTCATGGCGAAGTTTCTCCTTCGTTAAATTGTTATATGGTTGGAATTGGAAAATGATACATGTAGTAATTGCTATAAATGTTTTGGGTAATGTGATACTTGGCAATTGTTGTGCTCATGATTAAGCTCTTGCATCATATGCTTTGCACCCATTAATGAAGAAATACATAGAGCATGCTAAAATTTGGTTTGCATATTTGGTTTCTCTAAGGTCTATATAATTTCTAGTATTGAGTTTGAACAACAAGGAAGACGGTGTAGAGTCTTATAATGTTTTCAATATGTCTTTTATGTGAGTTTTGCTGCACCGGTTCATCCTTGTGTTTGTTTCAAATAAGCCTTGCTATCCTAAACCTTGTATCGAGAGGGAATACTTCTCATGCATCCAAAATACTTGAGCCAACCACTATGCCATTTGTGTCCACCATACCTACCTATACTACATGGTATTTTCCACCATTCCAAAGTAAATTGCTTGAGTGCTACCTTTAAAATTCCATCATTCACCTTTGCAATATATAGCTCATGGGACAAATAGCTTAAAAACTATTGTGGTATTGAATATGTAATTATGCACTTTATCTCTTATTAAGTTGCTTGTTGTGCGATAACCATGTTCACTTTGGGGACGCCATCAACTATTCATTGTTGAATTTCATGTGAGTTGCTATGCATGTCCGTCTTGTCTGAAGTAAGAGAGATCTACCACCTTATGGTTAAGCATGCATATGTTAGAGAAGAACATTGGGCCGCTAACTAAAGCCATGCTCCATGGTGGAAGTTTCAGTTTTGGACAACAATCCTCAAATCTCAAATGAGAAAATTATTAATTGTTGTTATATGCTTATGCATAAAAGAGGAGTCCATTATCTGTTGTCTATGTTGTCCCGGTATGGATGTCTAAGTTGAAGAATAATCAATAGCGAGAAATCCAATGCGAGCTTTCTCCTTAGACCTTTGTACAGGCGGCATAGAGGTACCCCTTTGTGACACTTGGTAAAAACAATGCATTGTGATGATCCGGTAGTCCAAGCTAATTAGGACAAGGTGCGGGCACTATTAGTACACTATGCATGAGGCTTGCAACTTATAAGATATAATTTACATGATGCATATGCTTTATTACTACCGTTGACAAAATTGTTTCATGTTTTCAAAATCAAAGCTCTAGCACAAATATAGCAATCGATGCTTTTCCTCTATGGAGGACCATTCTTTTACTTTCAATATTGAGTCAGTTCACCTATTTCTCTCCACCTCAAGAAGCAAACACTTGTGTGAACTGTGCATTGATTCCTACATATTTGCTTATTGCACTTATTATATTACTCTATGTTGACAATATCCATGAGATATACATGTTACAAGTTGAAAGCAACCGCTGAAACTTAATCTTCTTTTGTGTTGCTTCAATGCCTTTACTTTGAATTATTGCTTTATGAGTTAACTCTTATGCAAGACTTATTAATGCTTGTCTTGAAGTGCTATTCATGAAAAGTCTTTGCTTTATGATTCACTTGTTTACTCATGTCATATACATTGTTTTGATCGCTGCATTCACTACATATGCTTTACAAATAGTATGATCAAGATTATGATGGCATGTCACTCCAGAAATTATCTGTGTTATCGTTTTACCTGCTCGGGACGAGCAGAACTAAGCTTGGGGATGCTGATACGTCTCCGACGTATCGATAATTTCTTATGTTCCATGCCACATTATTGATGTTATCTACATGTTTTATGCACACTTTATGTCATATTCGTGCATTTTCTGGAACTAACCTATTAACAAGATGCCGAAGTGCCAGTTGCTGTTTTCTGCTGTTTTTGGTTTCGGAAATCCTAGTAAGGAAATATTCTCGGAATTGGACGAAATCAAAGCCTAGGGGCCTATTTTTCCACGAAGCTTCCAGAAGTCCGAAGGAGAGACGAAGAGGGGCCACGGAGGGGCCACACCCTAGGGCGGCGCGGCCCCCCCTTTGCCGCGTGGCCCTGTGGTGTGGGGCCCCCGTGCCGCCTCTTGACCTGCCCTTCCGCCTACAAATAGCCTCCGTGACGAAACCCCCAGTACCGAGAGCCACGATACGGAAAACCTTCCAGAGACGCCGCCGCCGCCGATCCCATCTCGGGGGATCCAGGAGATCACCTCCGGCACCCTGCCGGAGAGGGGAATCATCTCCCGGAGGACTCTACGCCGCCATGGTCGCCTCCGGTGTGATGTGTGAGTAGTCTACCCCTGGACTATGGGTCCATAGCAGTAGCTAGATGGTTGTCTTCTCCCCATTGTGCTTCATTGTCGGATCTTGTGAGCTGCCTAACATGATCAAGATCATCTATCTGTAATTCTATATGTTGCGTTTGTTGGGATCCGATGAATAGAGAATACTTGTTATGTTGATTATCAAAGTTATGCTTATGTGTTGTTTATGATCTTGCATGCTCTCCGTTACTAGTAGATGCTCTGGCCAAGTAGATGCTTGTAACTCCAAGAGGGAGTACTTATGCTCGATAGTGGGTTCATGCCTGCATTGACACAGGACGATGTGATGAAAGTTCTAAGGTTGTGTTGTGCTGTTGCCACTAGGGATAAAACATTAGTGCTATGTTCAAGGATGTAGTCACTAGTTACATTACGCACCATACTTAATGCAATTGTCTGTTGCTTTGCAACTTAATACTGGAGGGGGTTCGGATGATAACCTGAAGGTGGACTTTTTAGGCATAGATGCAGTTGGATGGCGGTCTATGTACTTTGTCGTAATGCCCAATTAAATCTCACTATACTCATCATGATATGTATGTGCATTGTCACGCTCTCTTTATTTGTCAATTGCCCAACTGTAATTTGTTCACCCAACATGTTGTTTGTCTTATGGGAGAGACACCTCTAGTGAACTGTGGACCCCGGTCCAATTCTCTTTACTGAAATACAATCTACTGCAATACTTATTCTACTGTTTTCTGCAAACAATCATCTTCCACACAATACGGTTAATCCTTTGTTACAGCAAGCCGGTGAGATTGACAACCTCACTGTTTCGTTGGGGCAAAGTACTTTGGTTGTGTTGTGCAGGTTCCACGTTGGCGCCGGAATCACTGGTGTTGCGCCGCACTACATCTCGCCGCCATCAACCTTGAATGTGCTTCTTGACTCCTACTGGTCCGATTAAACCTTGGTTTCTTACTGAGGGAAACTTGCCGCTGTGCGCATCACACCTTCCTCTTGGGGTTCCCAACGGACGTGCCAACCACACGCATCACCGATTCCCTTTGTCACGCGATATTTTACTTGTCCGAGGTTTGATCATCGATATCTCCATACCTTGTTCAACCTCGTCTCCGACAAGTACTCTTTACTCGTACCATGGTATATCATCTCTTGTGAACTATTCACATGCTTGCAAGCTAATCAGACGACATTCCACCGAGAGGGTCCAGAGTATATCTATCTGTCATCGGGATGGACAAATCCCACTCTTGATCCATATGCCTCAACTCATACTTTCCGAATACTTAATCCCACCTTTATAACCACCCATTTACGCAGTGGCGTTTGATGTAATCAAAGTACCCTTCCGATATAAGTGATTTACATGATCTCATGGTCGAAGGACTAGGTAACTATGTATCGAAAGCGAATAGCAAACTGAACTTAATGACGTGATCTTATGCTACGCTTATTTGGGTGTGTGTCCATTATATCATTCACCTAATGACATAACCTTGTTATTAATAACATCAAATGTTCATGATCACGAAACCATGATCATCTATTAATCAACAAGCTAGTTATACAAGAGGCTTACTAGGGACTCCTTGTTGTTCACATAACACACATGTATCAATGTTTCGGTTAATACAATTATAGCATGGTATGCAAACATTTATCATAAACACAAAGATATATTATAATAACCATTTTATTATTGCCTCTTGGGCATATCTCCAACAGTCTCCCACTTGCACTAGAGTCAATAATCTAGTTTACATTTGTAAAGATATAACACCTTGGCCTTCTGGTGCTTTATCATGTTTTGCTCTTGGGAGAGGTTTTAGTCAACGGATCTGACATGCTCAGAAACGTATGTATTTTGCAGTTCATTTGCGTCTCAACGCGTCAATCATTTTCCAAATGAGTCGGCATTAATCTTATATGTTCGGTCTTCTGGTGGAACCTTAATTCCGCGGTCTGAAATATGTCACTAATATTGTCATACACAATATAGTTTCAAAGTTCTGACACTATCGGAACTACACCAAGTTCTCAAAGAACTTTTCGACTTAACATCCTCAGTCATTGTCAAAACAATGACATACTCTGCCTTCGTTTGTAGAATCCATCACAATATTTAGAACTCTTCTAAATCTAGCATTGTGCTACCTTTTAAACAACACTTAGCCTAATTGAGATTTGAAATTCATTTTTATATGTGACCAAACTAATATCGGTGCAACACCATACAAAACTATATATATCTTTGGTTCTTCTAAAGTACCCAATGATATTCTCACTGTCTTCCAATGATCATCACATGAATCATTCTGGTACATGCTCATAACACTTTAGAGCACATGACATCTGATTGTGTACATATTATTCGTGATCTATAATCACTCATGTGTTTTTACTCATTGAGTGTCAGATACACTCAAGTCTTGTTAAACCTTCACATGGCAAGAACATTTTCTTAATATTTCTATATTGAACTACTTCAATATCCATTTTATGTACTTTGACTTAAACTTATTATGTGTTTCAATCCATATCCTTTCATTGAAGTTAATTCTCAATGAAACCTTTTAATCAAGTATATAATTACATCATTTATAACCAACTATATGTCATATACATAAATTATTATAAATATGTCTCAGCGCTCCCACTTAATTTCTTGCAAATACAAGCATCTTCATCGTTTCTGATGAAATCAAAAACTCTTTGACTATTTCATCCGGTGAAGATTCCAACTCCGTGATACTCAATTCATCCAATTGAAGTTCTTATACCTATCTAGTATTCCACAGACTAGCAAAACAATTGGTTGTATCTTGTATACACCTTTAATACACACTTCTGTTAAGTAATGTATTTTGCCATCCTACTAGCATATCTCATAAAATAAATATGTAGTGATTACTAGAATAATCCACATAGACTATAAGCATTGCTACGGAAGATCTAATCTTATCGTAGTCAACTCTTTGAACTTTGTCGTAAACAACTTTTCGACAAGTCGAGCTTCTTCAAGGATATTTCATCCAAGTCCATCAATTTTATAGATCCATTTACTTTCAAAAAGTATTCATCAATCTTCGATTTCATGGCGCATAGCCATTTTAACGGAGTCAGTGCCCATCATAACTTCTTTGTATGTAGTTGGTTTATCATTGTTCATAACCAATCCTTTGTCCACAAATCATTTATTTGATCACAAAGTAAACCATATCTACAAGGTTCAATAGATACTTTGATCTCCATGACTATAACATTTTGTAGACATGGCAGTTGTGGCCGCTTCCGGAACCATTTCCGATGCTGCGCTACTCTGATTATTATGCTCAAGTTCATAAACCTTATCAGGTACTATTGTCCTCCCACTCAAATACTTCGCTAGAAAACAATTTCTTGGAAATAAGCAAGTAACATTAACAAACACTTTTGTCTTTTACTTCATAGTGGGAAGAATTCCCAATTCTGGGATAACAACAAAGACATTCATCCGATTTTGGTTGTAAACTTATTCACATATGCTATGCATACCAAAATTTAAGAAATGACTATTAGGGTTCATACCCATGCCATAACTCGTATGGTGTCATTTCAACGGATCATGATGATGCTCTATTCAGTGTAAAAGCGGTAGTCACTAAAGCATAATCCACAAAAATATAATGGCGTCATATTATCTCATCATTAATCCAACAAGGTTTGGATACGTCTCTTGGATACTCCATCATCACTATGATACTCCAGGAAACGTGAGTTGTAGAACAATTTCATAACTCTCTTAGATGTTCGCTAAAACTCGCAATTCAAATATTTCCACCATGATCCAATCATAGATATTTGACTTTTCTATTACGATGATTTCTACTTCATGCTGAAATTTGTTTGAATCCATTCAAATGTTTCAAACTTCTTCCTTATCGAATATATCCACATATATATACTCAATTCATTGTTGGAAGTTTTTCATGAAGTAGAAGAATCTCCCGCACACAACTATGCCCAGTGAACCACATACATCATCATGTATGTTTTCACTTAAGTTAGTTGCCCGTTCAACTCTTGGCCTATGAACGGTATTTTAGTCATACTCTTTAGAAAAGATTTGCAAGCGCCAAATGATTCAAAAATCAAATGACTCCAAAAATCCATTTGCATGGAGTTCCTTCATGCGTTCCCTTCTAACATGACCTAAATGGCGGTTCCACAAATAAGTGGAATTCAAATCATTTGCCTTATGGCATTTTAGCGTCAGTGTTATGTATGTGTGTTTCACCATTAAGATTTATAATAACTTATCCATCGTACATGGAGTAACGTCATAATTTGAACAACTCATTGTTTTCATTTGACCAGAGCAAAATAATAATTATTAAGTTCTTTATTATAAATTGTAAGGGCTAGGTAGAATACCAACGACAAACATAATAACATTTTATTATGTTCCAGACGTGCATTATTACCATATTCCTTATCAGTCACTTAGGCCATCGTATTGTTGTATTGCGTTGTACTATATGACATCTCATACCAACCAATCTGGTACAAATACCCAAGAATTTCATTATGTGGCCAAACAAGGAATACATCCTTAACATGTATATCATTTATATACACCTGAGCTAGACGTTCTAGTCTTTTCTTTCTTTCTGCCAAAATATCTTTTGTAGTTTCTCTTTTAGCTTTCCTCATTCTCAGAAAACACTTCACTTTCAATAACTTCTAGGTCCATTGGTCAAATACCAATAACCTTGAGGTTCTTACTTTGAAGTTGATCATCGTATGACAAGTGTTCCAGACTTCACTATTAGTAACTTTGTAATATGATGAACAATTTCACTCATAATTTTATCCATCATATCATGACGACTTTCCGAGACCATGTCTGTACATGCTAGGCTCGTAAAGTTTAACCTCAGTATTCGCATGTGCAAATCTGGCTTGCACACGTAGAATCTATAACACCAGATCATCACGAGATGCTTCAAAACGACGAGTCTTAGCAACGGTGCATACTAAGGACGATCACTTCATGGATATGCGAATATCGTCAGTGCCCCAACAGTTGGAGGATTGGGACGCCTGACGTCTTCAACCTTCATACGTTTCCATAAAACTTATGAGTTTATGTAGTGTCACCAAATTATATTCTATCATCTTGCAACAAGGTCTTAGATATCACATATATCTCATACCTCGCTTATTTTTGAAAACAAAATTTTCAGCTCCTTTCTTTTCAAACAGATTTGAACTTCAAGTTTCACGGAGACAAGATGACTTTAGGTACTAATTGAAACCATAGCTCTTTGAATCAACAATGTGAGGTTTACTAAAAGTTTGCAATAGGACTTAATTATTTCTTGATTCTTTAACAATACGGTACCAGTCCGTAAAGTTTCTCGTCAGACTTAACAGTATTTCTATCTCAATTACAAGACTAGTGCATGGTAGAAAATGGATGCCAATTCTACAAATTTAATTCAAAATACTATTCAGACTATGTTCATGATAATTAGTTCAAGTTTTAATCTAATTACTAATGAACTCCCACTGAATATAACATCCCTCATAGTTGTTAAGTGGTACACGATCCACATCCACTACACCAAAACCGACCATCACGTGAGATGATGTAGCTTCAATGGTGAACATAAACATGTTGATCATATCATCCATATGACTCGTCTTCAACCTTTCGGTTTCCGTTGTCCCGAGGCCATGTCTGTACATGCTAGGCTCGTCAAGCAAACCCAAGTATTCCGCGTGTGCAAACATGGCTGATGCGTGTGGTTGGCACGTCCGTTGGGAACCCCAAGAGGAAGGTGTGACGCGCACAGCGGCAAGTTTCCCTCAGTAAGAAACCAAGGTTTAATCGGACCAGTAGGAGTCAAGAAGCACGTTGAAGGTTGATGGCGGCGAGATGTAGTGCGGCGCAACACCAGGGATTCCGGCGCCAACGTGGAACCTGCACAACACAACCAAAGTACTTTGCCCCAACGAAACAGTGAGGTTGTCAATCTCACCGGCTTGCTGTAACAAAGGATTAACCGTATTGTGTGGAAGATGATTGTTTGCAGAAAACAGTAGAACAAGTATTGCAGTAGATTGTATTTCAGTAAAGAGAATTGGACCGGGGTCCACAGTTCACTAGAGGTGTCTCTCCCATAAGACGAACAGCATGTTGGGTGAACAAATTACAGTTGGGCAATTGACAAATAAAGAGAGCATGACCATGCACATACATATCATGATGAGTATAGTGAGATTTAATTGGGCATTACGACAAAGTACATAGACCGCCATCCAACTGCATCTATGCCTAAAAAGTCCACCTTCAAAGTTATCATCCGAACCCTCCGGTATTAAGTTGCAAAGCAAATGACAATTGCATTAAGTATGGTGCGTAATGTAATCAACAACTACATCCTTAGACATAGCATCAATGTTTTATCCCTAGTGGCAACAAGACAACACAACCTTAGAACTTTCTCGTCATCGTCCCAGGTGTCAATGCAGGCATGAACCCACTATCGAGCATAAGTACTCCCTCTTGGAGTTACAAGCATCTACTTGGCCGTAGCATCTACTAGTAACGGAAAGCATGCAAGATCATAAACAACACATAAGTATAACTTTGATAATCAACATAACAAGTATTCTCTATTCATCGGATCCCAACAAACGCAACATATAGAATTACAGATAGATGATCTTGATCATGTTAGGCAGCTCACAAGATCCGACAATGATAGCACAATGGGGAGAAGACAACCATCTAGCTACTGCTATGGACCCATAGTCCAGGGGTAGACTACTCACACATCACACCGGAGGCGACCATGGCGGCGTAGAGTCCTCCGGGAGATGATTCCCCTCTCTGGCAGGGTGCCGGAGGCGATCTCCTGGATCCCCCGAGATGGGATCGGCGTTGGCGGCGTCTCTGGAAGGTTTTCCGTATCGTGGCTCTCGGTACTGGGGGTTTCGTCACGGAGGCTATTTGTAGGCGGAAGGGCAGGTCAAGAGGCGGCACGGGGCCCCACACCACAGGGCCGCGCGGCCCAGGGGGGCCGCGCCGCCCTAGGGTGTGGCTCCCTCGTGGCCCCTCTTCGTCTCTCCTTCGGACTTCTGGAAGCTTCGTGGAAAAATAGGCCCCTGGGCTTTGATTTCGTCCAATTCCGAGAATATTTCCTTACTAGGATTTCTGAAACCAAAAACAGCAGAAAACAAGAATCGGCACTTCGGCATCTTGTTAATAGGTTAGTTCCGAGAAAATGCACGAATATGACATAAAGTGTGCATAAAACATGTAGATAACATCAATAATGTGGCATGGAACATAAGAAATTATCGATACGTCGGAGACGTATCAGCATCCCTGCTTAGTTCTGCTCGTCTCGAGCAGGTAAAACGATAACACAGATAATTTCTGGAGTGACATGCCATCATAACCTTGATCATACTATTTGTAAAGCATATGTAGTGAATGCAGCGATCAAAACAATGTATATGACATGAGTAAACAAGTGAATCATAAATCAAAGACTTTTCATGAATAGCACTTCAAGACAAGCATCAATAAGTCTTGCATAAGAGTTAACTCATAAAGCAATAATTCAAAGTAAAGGCATTTGAAGCAACACAAAAGAAGATTAAGTTTCAGCGGTTGCTTTCAACTTGTAACATGTATATCTCATGGATATTGTCAACATAGAGTAATATAATAAGTGCAATAAGCAAGTATGTAGGAATCAATGCACAGTTCACACAAGTGTTTGCTTCTTGAGGTGGAGAGAAATAGGTGAACTGACTCAACATTGAAAGTAAAAGAATGGTCCTCCATAGAGGAAAAGCATCGATTGCTATATTTGTGCTAGAGCTTTGATTTTGAAAACATGAAACAATTTTGTCAACGGTAGTAATAAAGCATATGCATCATGTAAATTATATCTTATAAGTTGCAAGCCTCATGCATAGTGTACTAATAGTGCCCGCACCTTGTCCTAATTAGCTTGGACTACCGGATCATCACAATGCATTGTTTTTACCAAGTGTCACAAAGGGGTACCTCTATGCCGCCTGTACAAAGGTCTAAGGAGAAAGCTCGCATTGGATTTCTCGCTATTGATTATTCTTCAACTTAGACATCCATACCGGGACAACATAGACAACAGATAATGGACTCCTCTTTTATGCATAAGCATATAACAACAATTAATAATTTTCTCATTTGAGATTTGAGGATTGCTGTCCAAAACTGAAACTTCCACCATGGATCATGGCTTTAGTTAGCGGCCCAATGTTCCTCTCTAACATATGCATGCTTAACCATATGGTGGTAGATCTCTCTTACTTCAGACAAGACGGACATGCATAGCAACTCACATGAAATTCAACAATGAATAGTTGATGGCGTCCCCAGTGAGCATGGTTATCGCACAACAAGCAACTTAATAAGAGATAAAGTGCATAATTACATATTCAATACTGATACGTCTCCGACGTATCGATAATTTCTTGTGTTCCATGCCACATTATTGATGTTATCTACATGTTTTATGCACACTTTATGTCATATTCGTGCATTTTCTGGAACTAACCTATTAACAAGATGCCGAAGTGCCAGTTCCTGTTTTCTGCTGTTTTTGGTTTCAGAAATCCTAGTAACAAAATATTCTCGGAATCGGACGAAATCAACGCCCAAGTTCCTATTTTCACCGGAAGCATCCAGAACACCCGGGAAGGATCAGAGAAGGGGGACAGGGCCACCAGACCATACCCCGGCGCGGCCAGGGGGGGCCGCGCCCCCCTATAGTGTGGGCCCCCCAGAAGCCCTCCTGCGCCGCCTCTTCGCCTATATAAAGCCCCTGACCTAAAAACCTCGACACGATTGGCGAAAACCACAGAAACCTTCCAGAGCCGCCGCCATCGCGACGCCAAGATCTGGGGGACAGGAGTCTCTGTTCCGGCACGCTGCCGGAGCGGGGAAGTGCCCCCGGAAGGCTTCTCCATCGACACCGCTGCCATCTCCACCGCCATCTTCATCACCGCTGCTGCTCCCATGAGGAGGGAGTAGTTCTCCATCGAGGCTCGGGGCTGTACCGGTAGCTATGTGGTTCATCTCTCCCATGTACCTCAATACAATAATCTCATGAGCTGCTTTACATGATTGAGATTCATATGAGTTTGTATCACAATTTATCTATGTGCTACTTTAGCAATGTTATTAAAGTAGTTTTATTCCTCCTGCACGTGTGTAAAGGTGACAGTGTGTGCACCGTGTTAGTACTTGGTTTATGCTATGATCATGATCTCTTGTAGATTGCGAAGTTAACTATTGCTATGATAATATTGATGTGATCTATTCCTCCTACATATGCATGAAGGTGACAGTGTGCATGCTATGTTAGTACTTGGTTTAGTCTGTTGATCTATCTTACACTATAAGGTTACTAAAATATGAGCATTATTGTGGAGCTTGTTAACTCCGGCATTGAGGGTTCGTGTAATCCTACGCAATGTGTTCATCATCCAACAAAAGTGTAGAGTATGCATTTATCTATTCTGTTATGTGATCAATGTTGAGAGTGTCCACTAGTGAAAGTGTAATCCCTAGGCCTTGTTCCTAAATACTGCTGCGTTACTACTGCTTGTTTACTGTTTTACTGTGTTACTACTGCTGCAATACTACCACCATCAACTACACGCTAGCAAGCTATTTTCTGGCACCGTTGCTACTGCTCATATATATTCATACCACCTGTATTTCACTATCTCTTCGCCGAACTAGTGCACCTATTAGGTGTGTTGGGGACACAAGAGACTTCTTGCTTTGTGGCTGCAGGGTTGCATGAGAGGGATATCTTTGACCTCTTCCTCCCTGAGTTCGATAAACCTTGGGTGATCCACTTAAGGGAAAACTTGCTGCTGTTCTACAAACCTCTGCTCTTGGAGGCCCAACACTGTCTACAGGAAAGGAGGGGGAACGTAGACATCAAGCACTTTTCTGGCGCCGTTGCCGGGGAGGAAAGGTAAAAGGTACTCACACTCCGGACCTCGGCTACCAAGCTATTTTCCGCCGTTGTAAGTACTCGAAGCTATTTCCTTTAGATCCTGCAATTGCATCTTTTTGTTTCTTGTTTACACTAGTAAGGCATAATGGACAACAATGAGCTTTTTACTCTATTTCCTGATTTAAGACATGGATGGTTTGATCCGAAAATTAAAAAACCCATGGAACATATTAATATGAACACTTTGAATACCATTGTTGCTAATGATATAGAAAGTTCTAAGCTTGGGGAAGCTGGTTTTCATGATCTTTTTAGTCCCCCAAGCATTGAGGAGAAAATTTTCTTTGATGATACTTTGCCTCCTATTTATGATGATTATGATGATAGTGGTCTTTTGTTACCACCTGTTATGGAGGATAAATTTGATTATGATTACAATATGCCTCCTATATTTGATGATGAGAATAATAATGATAGCTACTTTGTTGAATTTGCTCCCACTACAACTAATAAAATTGATTATGCTTATGTGGAGAGTAATAATTTTATGCATGAGACTCATGATAAGAATGCTTTATGTGATGGTTATATTGTTGAGTTTGCTCATGATGCTACTGAAAGTTATTATGAGAGAGGAAAATATGGTTGTAGAAATTTTCATGTTACTAAAATACCTCTCTATGTGCTGAAATTTTTGAAGCTACACTTGTTTTATCTTCCTATGCTTGCTACTTTGCTCTTCATGAACTTGTTTCTTTACAAGATTCCTATGCATAGGAAGCATGTTAGACTTAAATGTGTTTTGAATTTTCCTCTTAATGCTCTCTTTTTCTTCAAATACTATTTCTGATGAGTGCATCATTAAAACTGCTGAGCCCATCTTAATGGCTATAAAGAAAGAACTTCTTGGGAGATAACCCATGTGTTATTTTGCTACAGTACTTTGTTTTTATTTTGTGTCTTGGAAGTTGTTTACTACTGTAGCAACCTCTCCTTATCTTAGTTTTGTGTTTTGTTGTGCCAAGTGAAGCCTCTAATCGAAGGTTGATACTAGATTTGGATTTCTGCGCAGAAACAGATTTCTATCTGTCACGAATCTGGGCTGTTTTCTCTGTAGAAAAATCAGAAAAATATGCCAATTTACGTGCGTGTTCCTCAGATATGTACGCAACTTTCATTAGTTTTGAGTTTTCTGATCTGAGCAACGGAAGTATTTATTAGAAATTCGTATTTACGGACTGTTCTGTTTTGACAGATTCTGCCTTTTATTTCGCATTGCTTCTTTCGCTGTGTTGGGTGGATTTCTTTGTTCCATTACCTTCCAGTAGTTTTGAGCAATGTCCAGAAGTGTTAAGAATGATTGTGTCACCTCTGAACATGTGAGTTTTTGATTATGTACTAACCCCTCTAATGAAGTTTATGAGAAGTTTGGTGTGAAGGAAGTTTTCAAGGGTCAAGAGAGGAGGATGATATACTATGATCAAGAAGAGTGAAAGCTCTAAGCTTGGGGATGCCCCGGTGGTTCACCCCTGCATATATTAAGAAGACTCAAGCGTCTAAGCTTGGGGATGCCCAAGGCATCCCCTTCTTCATCGACAACATTATCAGGTTCCTCCCCTGAAACTATATTTTTATTCCATCACATCTTATGTGCTTTTTCTTGGAGCGTCGGTTTGTTTTTGTTTTTGTTTTGTTTAAATAAAATGGATCCTAGCATTCACTTTATGGGAGAGAGACACGCTCCGCTGTAGCATATGGACAAGTATGTCCTTGGTTTCTACTCATAGTATTCATGGCGAAGTTTCTCCTTCGTTAAATTGTTATATGGTTGGAATTGGAAAATAATACATGTAGTAATTGCTATAATGTCTTGGGTAATGTGATACTTGGCAATTGTTGTGCTCATGTTTAAGCTCTTGCATCATATACTTTGCACCCATTAATGAAGAAATACATAGAGCATGCTAAAATTTGGTTTGCATATTTGGTTTCTCTAAGGTCTAGATAATTTCTAGTATTGAGTTTGAACAACAAGGAAGACGGTGTAGAGTCTTATAATGTTTTCAATATGTCTTTTATGTGAGTTTTGCTGCACCGGTTCATCCTTGTGTTTGTTTCAAATAAGCCTTGCTAGCCTAAACCTTGTATCGAGAGGGAATACTTCTCATGCATCCAAAATACTTGAGCCAACCACTATGCCATTTGTGTCCACCATACCTACCTATACTACATGGTATTTTCCGCCATTCCAAAGTAAATTGCTTGAGTGCTACCTTTAAAATTCCATCATTCACCTTTGCAATATATAGCTCATGGGACAAATAGCTTAAAAACTATTGTGGTATTGAATATGTAATTATGCACTTTATCTCTTATTAAGTTGCTTGTTGGGCGATAACCATGTTCACTGGGGACGCCATCAACTATTCATTGTTGAATTTCATGTGAGTTGCTATGCATGTCCGTCTTGTCTGAAGTAAGAGAGATCTACCACCATATGGTTAAGCATGCATATGTTAGAGAAGAACATTGGGCCGCTAACTAAAGCCATGATCCATGGTGGAAGTTTCAGTTTTGGACATATATCCTCAATCTCAAATGAGAAAATTATTAATTGTTGTTACATGCTTATGCATAAAAGAGGAGTCCATTATCTGTTGTCTATGTTGTCCCGGTATGGATGTCTAAGTTGAAGAATAATCAATAGCGAGAAATCCAATGCGAGCTTTCTCCTTAGACCTTTGTACAGGCGGCATAGAGGTACCCCTTTGTGACACTTGGTAAAAACAATGCATTGTGATGATCCGGTAGTCCAAGCTAATTAGGACAAGGTGCAGGCACTATTAGTACACTATGCATGAGGCTTGCAACTTATAAGATATAATTTACATGATGCATATGCTTTATTACTACCGTTGACAAAATTGTTTCATGTTTTCAAAATCAAAGCTCTAGCACAAATATAGCAATCGATGCTTTTTCCTCTATGGAGGACCATTCTTTTACTTTTATTGTTGAGTCAGTTCACCTATCTCTCTCCATCTCAAGAAGCAAACACTTGTGTGAATTGTGCATTGATTCTTACATACTTGCATATTGCACTTGTTATATTACTTTGCATTGACAACTATCCATGAGATATACATGTTACAAGTTGAAAGCAACCGCTGAAACTTAATCTTCCATTATGTTGCTTCAATACCTTTACTAAGAATTTATTGCTTTATGAGTTAACTCTTATGCAAGACTTATTGATGCTTGTCTTGAAGTGCTATTCATGAAAAGTCTTTGCTATATGATTCAGTTGTTTACTCATGTCATATACATTGTTTTGATCGCTGCATTCACTACATATGCTTTACAAATAGTATGATCAAGGTTATGATGGCATGTCACTCGAGAAATTATCTGTGTTATCGTTTTACCTGCTCGGGACGAGCAGAACTAAGCTTGGGGATGCCGATACGTCTCCGACGTATCGATAATTTCTTGTGTTCCATGCCACATTATTGATGTTATCTACATGTTTTATGCACACTTTATGTCATATTCGTGCATTTTCTGGAACTAACCTATTAACAAGATGCCGAAGTGCCGCTTCGTTTTCTGTTTTTGGTTTCAGAAATCCTAGTAACGAAATATTCTCGGAATCGGACGAAATCAACGCCCAAGTTCCTATTTTCACCGGAAGCATCCAGAACACCCGGGAAGGATCAGAGAAGGGGGGCAGGGCCACCAGACCATACCCCGGCGCGGCCAGGGGGGGCCGCGCCCCCCTATAGTGTGGGCCCCCCAGAAGCCCTCCTGCGCCGCCTCTTCGCCTATATAAAGCCCCTGACCTAAAAACCTCGACACGATTGGCGAAAACCACAGAAACCTTCCAGAGCTGCCGCCATCGCGACGCCAAGATCTGGGGGACAGGAGTCTCTGTTCCGGCACGCTGCCGGAGCGGGGAAGTGCCCCCGGAAGGCTTCTCCATCGACACCGCTGCCATCTCCACCGCCATCTTCATCACCGCTGCTGCTCCCATGAGGAGGGAGTAGTTCTCCATCGAGGCTCGGGGCTGTACCGGTAGCTATGTGGTTCATCTCTCCCATGTACCTCAATACAATAATCTTATGAGCTGCTTTACATGATTGAGATTCATATGAGTTTGTATCACAATTTATCTATGTGCTACTCTAGCAATGTTATTAAAGTAGTTTTATTCCTCCTGCACGTGTGTAAAGGTGACAGTGTGTGCACCGTGTTAGTACTTGGTTTATGCTATGATCATGATCTCTTGTAGATTGCGAAGTTAACTATTGCTATGATAATATTGATGTGATCTATTCCTCCTACATATGCATGAAGGTGACAGTGTGCATGCTATGTTAGTACTTGGTTTAGTCTGTTGATCTATCTTACACTATAAGGTTACTAAAATATGAGCATTATTGTGGAGCTTGTTAACTCCGGCATTGAGGGTTCGTGTAATCCTACGCAATGTGTTCATCATCCAACAAAAGTGTAGAGTATGCATTTATCTATTCTGTTATGTGATCAATGTTGAGAGTGTCCACTAGTGAAAGTGTAATCCCTAGGCCTTGTTCCTAAATACTGCTGCGTTACTACTGCTTGTTTACTGTTTTACTGTGTTACTACTGCTGCAATACTACCACCATCAACTACACGCCAGCAAGCTATTTTCTGGCACCGTTGCTACTGCTCATATATATTCATACCACCTGTATTTCACTATCTCTTCGCCGAACTAGTGCACCTATTAGGTGTGTTGGGGACACAAGAGACTTCTTGCTTTGTGGCTGCAGGGTTGCATGAGAGGGATATCTTTGACCTCTTCCTCCCTGAGTTCGATAAACCTTGGGTGATCCACTTAAGGGAAAACTTGCTGCTGTTCTACAAACCTCTGCTCTTGGAGGCCCAACACTGTCTACAGGAAAGGAGGGGGAACGTAGACATCAAATACCACAATAGTTTTTAAGCTATTTGTCCCATGAGCTATATATTGCAAAGGTGAATGATGGAATTTTAAAGGTAGCACTCAAGCAATTTACTTTGGAATGGCGGAAAAATACCATGTAGTAGGTAGGTATGGTGGACACAAATGGCATAGTGGTTGGCTCAAGTATTTTGGATGCATGAGAAGTATTCCCTCTCGATACAAGGTTTAGGCTAGCAAGGCTTATTTGAAACAAACACAAGGATGAACCGGTGCAGCAAAACTCACATAAAAGACATATTGAAAACATTATAAGACTCTACACCGTCTTCCTTGTTGTTCAAACTCAATACTAGAAATTATCTAGACCTTAGAGAAACCAAATATGCAAACCAAATTTTAGCATGCTCTATGTATTTCTTCATTAATGGGTGCAAAGCATATGATGCAAGAGCTTAATCATGAGCACAACAATTGCCAAGTATCACATTACCCAAGACATTAATAGCAATTACTACATGTATCATTTTCCAATTCCAACCATATAACAATTTAACGAAGAAGAAACTTCGCCATGAATACTATGAGTAGAAACCAAGGACATACTTGTCCATATGCTACAGCGGAGCGTGTCTCTCTCCCATAAAGTGAATGCTAGGATCCATTTTATTCAAACAAAACAAAAAACAAAAACAAACCGACGCTCCACGAAAAAGCACATAAGATGTGATGGAATAAAAATATAGTTTCAGGGGAGGAACCTGATAATGTTGTCGATGAAGAAGGGGATGCCTTGGGCATCCCCAAGCTTAGACGCTTGAGTCTTCTTGATATATGCAGGGGTGAACCACCGGGGCATCCCCAAGCTTAGAGCTTTCACTCTCCTTGATCATGTTGCATCATACTCCTCTCTTGATCCTTGAAAACTTCCTCCACACCAAACTCGAAACAACTCATTAGAGGGTTAGTGCACAATATAAATTGACATATTCAGAGGTGACACAATCATTCTTAACACTTCTGGACATTGCATAATGCTACTGGACATTAGTGGATCAAAGAAATTCATCCAACATAGCAAAAGAGGCAATGCGAAATAAAAGGCAGAATCTGTCAAAACAGAACAGTTCGTATTGACGAATTTTAAAATGGCACCAGACTTGCTCAAATGAAAATGCTCAAATTGAATTAAAGTTGCGTACATATCTGAGGATCATGCACGTAAATTGGCTTAATTTTCTGAGTTACCTACAGGGAGGTGGACCCAGATTCGTGACAGCAAAGAAATCTGAAACTGTGCAGTAATCCAAATCTAGTACTTACTTTTCTATCAACGGCTTAACTTGGCACAACAAAACACAAAACTAAGATAAGGAGAGGTTGCTACAGTAGTAAACAACTTCCAAGACACAAAATAAAAACAAAGTACTATAGGTAAAAACATGGTTTGTCTCCCATAAGCGCTTTTCTTTAACGCCTTTCAGCTAGGCGCAGAAAGTGTGTATCAAGTATTATCAAGAGACGAAGTGTCAACATCATAATTTGTTCTCATAATAGAATCAAAAGGGTACTTCATTCTCTTTCTAGGGAAGTGTTCCATACCTTTCTTGAGAGGAAATTGATATTTTATATTACCTTCCTTCATATCAATGATAGCACCAACAGTTCGAAGAAAAGGTCTTCCCAATATAATGGGGCAAGATGCATTGCATTCAATATCCAAGACAAAAAAATCAACGGGAACAAGGTTATTGTTAAAGGTAATGCGAACATTATCAACTTTACCCAAAGGTTTCTTTGTAGAATGATCAGCGAGATTAACATCCAAATAACAATTTTTCAGTGGTGGCAAGTCAAGCATATTATAAATTTTCTTAGGCATAACAGAAATACTTGCACCAAGATCACATAAAGCATTACAATCAAAATCTTTAACTTTTATCTTAATGATGGGCTCCCAACCATCCTCTAGCTTTTTAGGAATAGAGGTTTTACGCTCTAGTTTCTCTTCTCTAGCTTTTATGAGAGCATTTGTAATATGATGCGTAAAAGCCAAATTTATAGCACTAGCATTAGGACTTTTAGCAAGTTTTTGCAAGAACTTTATAACTTCAGAGATGTGGCAATCATCAAAATTCAAACCATTATAATCTAAAGCAATGGGGTCATCATCCCCAATGTTGGAAAAAATTTCAGCAGCTTTATCACGTGCATTTTCAAAGTAGCTTTCGTGCAGTTTTTCGCGCTTTGCATTAGAAGTGGAAACATTGCTAACACCAATTCTTTTATTAGTATTAGTAGGAGGTGCAGCAACATGTGTAGCATTAGCATTACTAGTGGTGGTAATAGTCCAAACTTTAGCTATATTCTTCTCTTTAGCTAGTTTTTCATTTTCTTATCTATCCCACCTAGCACGCAGTTCAGCCATTAATCTTATATTCTCATTAATTCTAACTTGAATGGCATTTGCTGTAGTAACAATTTTATTATGATGATTCTCATTAGGCAAAACTTTTGATTTCAAAAGATCAACATCAGCAGCAAGACTATCGACTTTAGAAGCAAGTATATCAATTTTCCCAAGCTTTTCTTCAACAGATTTGTTAAAAGCAGTTTGTGTACTAATAAATTCTTTAAGCATGGCTTCAAGTCCAGGGGGTGAACTCCTATTATTGTTGTAAGAATTCCCATAAGAATTACCATAGCCGTTGCCATTATTATAAGGATATGGCCTATAGTTGTTACTAGAATTGTTCCGGTAAGCATTGTTGTTGAAATTATTATTTTTAATGAAGTTTACATCAACATGTTCTTCTTGTGCAACCAATGAAGCTAACGGAACATTATTAGGATCAATATTAGTCCTATCATTCACAAGCATAGACATAATAGCATCAATCTTATCACTCAAGGAAGAGGTTTCTTCGATGCACTTTACCTTCTTACCTTGTGGAGCTCTTTCCGTGTGCCATTCAGAGTAGTTGATCATCATATTATCAAGAAGTTTTGTTGCTTCACCAAGAGTGATGGACATAAAGGTACCTCCAGCAGCTGAATCCAATAAATTCCGTGAAGAAAAATTTAGTCCTGCAAAGAAGGTTTGGATGATCATCCAAGTAGTCAGTCCATGGGTTGGGCAATTTTTAACCAAAGATTTCATTCTTTCCCATGCTTGAGCAACATGTTCAGTATCTAATTGTTTAAAATTCATTATGCTACTCCTCAAAGATATAATTTTAGCAGGGGGATAATATCTACCAATAAAAGCATCCTTGCATTTAGTCCATGAATCAATACTATTCTTAGGCAGAGATAGCAACCAATCTTTAGCTCTTCCTCTTAATGAGAAAGGGAACAATTTTAGTTTAATAATATCACCATCTACATCTTTATATTTTTGCATTTCACATAGTTCAACAAAATTATTAAGATGGGCAGCAGCATCATCAGAACTAACACCAGAAAATTGCTCTCGCATAACAAGATTCAATAAAGCAGGTTTAATTTCAAAGAATTCTGCTGTAGTAGCAGGTGGAGCAATAGGTGTGCATAAGAAATCATTATTATTTGTGGTTGTGAAGTCACACAACGTAGTATTTTCAGCGTTGGCCATTTTAGCAACAGTAAATAAAGCAAACTAGATAAAGTAAATGCAAGTAAACTAATTTTTTGTGTGTTTTTGATATAGCAAACAAGATAGCAAATAAAATAAAACTAGCAACTAATTTTTTTGTATTTTGATTTAGTGCAACAAACAAAGTAGTAAATAAAACTAAGCAAGACAAAAACAAAGTAAAGAGATTGAGAAGTGGAGACTCCCCTTGCAGCGTGTCTTGATCTCACTGCAACGGCGCCGTAAATTTGCTTGATGCGTGTGGTTGGCACGTCCATTGGGAACCCCAAGAGGAAGGTGTGATGCGCACAGCGGCAAGTTTCCCTCAGTAAGAAACCAAGGTTTAATCGGACCAGTAGGAGTCAAGCAGCACGTTGAAGGTTGATGGCGGCGAGATGTAGTGCGGCGCAACACCAGGGATTCCGGCGCCAACGTGGAACCTGCACAACACAACCAAAGTACTTTGCCCCAACGAAACAGTGAGGTTGTCAATCTCACCGGCTTGCTGTAACAAAGGATTAACCGTATTGTGTGGAAGATGATTGTTTGCAGAAAACAGTAGAACAAGTATTGCAGTAGATTGTATTTCAGTAAAGAGAATTGGACCGGGGTCCACAGTTCACTAGAGGTGTCTCTCCCATAAGACGAACAACATGTTGGGTGAACAAATTACAGTTGGGCAATTGACAAATAAAGAGAGCATGACCATGCACATACATATCATGATGAGTATAGTGAGATTTAATTGGGCATTACGACAAAGTACATAGACCGCCATCCAACTGCATCTATGCCTAAAAAGTCCACCTTCAAAGTTATCATCCGAACCCCTCCAAATATTAAGTTGCAAAGCAACAGACAATTGCATTAAGTATGGTGCGTAATGTAATCAACAACTACATCCTTAGACATAGCATCAATGTTTTATCCCTAGTGGCAACAGCACAACACAACCTTAGAACTTTCTGTCATCGTCCCGGTGTGTCAATGCAGGCATGAACCCACTATCGAGCATAAGTACTCCCTCTTAGAGTTACAAGCATCTACTTGGCCAGAGCATCTACTAGTAACGGAAAGCATGCAAGATCATAAACAACACATAAGTATAACTTTGATAATCAACATAACAAGTATTCTCTATTCATCGGATCCCAACAAACGCAACATATAGAATTACAGATAGATGATCTTGATCATGTTAGGCAGCTCACAAGATCCGACAATGATAGCACAATGGGGAGAAGACAACCATCTAGCTACTGCTATGGACCCATAGTCCAGGGGTAGACTACTCACACATCACACCGGAGGCGACCATGGCGGCGTAGAGTCCTCCGGGAGATGATTCCCCTCTCCGGCAGGGTGCCGGAGGCGATCTCCTGGATCCCCCGAGATGGGATCGGCGTTGGCGGCGTCTCTGGAAGGTTTTCCGTATCGTGGCTCTCGGTACTGGGGGTTTCGTCACGGAGACTATTTGTAGGCGGAAGGGCAGGTCAAGAGGCGGCACGGGGGCCCCACACCACAGGGCCGCGCGGCCAAGGGGGGGGCCACGCCGCCCTAGGGTGTGGCTCCCTCGTGGCCCCTCTTCGTCTCTCCTTCGGACTTCTGGAAGCTTCGTGGAAAAATAGGCCCCTGGGCATTGATTTCGTCCAATTCCGAGAATATTTCCTTACTAGGATTTCTGAAACCAAAAAACAGCAGAAAACAGCAACTGGCACTTCGGCATCTTGTTAATAGGTTAGTTCCAGAAAATGCACGAATATGACATAAAGTGTGCATAAAACATGTAGATAACATCAATAATGTGGCATGGAACATAAGAAATTATCGATACGTCGGAGACGTATCAATGGCTTACACCCGTTGTATGTGAATGTAGAGTCTATCACATCCGATCATCACGAGATGCTTCGAAACGACGAACTGTAGCAACGGTGCATACGAGGGGAGGACACTTAGTATCTTGATATTAATGTGAGGGATCATCTTATAATGCTACCGTCGCGTTCTAAGCAAAATAAGATGCATAAAGGATTAACATCACATGCAATTCATATGTGATATGATATGGCCCTTTAGTCTTTGCGCCTTTGATCTTCATCTCCAAAGCACGGACATGATCTCCATCATCAACGGGCATGATCTCCATCATCGTCGGCGTAGCGTCAAGGTCCATGGCGCCGTCTTCATGGTTGTTCACCGTGTGTAGCAACTATTAGAACTACTTTGATATAATACTACAACATGAAATATAAAGACAACCATAAGGCTCCTGTCGGTTGCCACAATACAATAATGATCATCTCATACATATTCATCATCACATCATGGCCATATCACATCACCAAACCCTACAAAAACAAGTTAGACTCCTCTAATATGGTTTGCATATTTTACGTGGTTTAGGGTTTTCGAGTAAGATCCAATCTACCTACGAACATGAACCACAACGGTGATACTAGTGTTGTCAATAGAAAGAGTAAATTGAATCTTCACTATGGTGGGAGAGACAGACACCCGCAAAGCCACTTATGCAATACAAGTTGCATGTCAAGCGTGGAGCAAATCTCATGAACGCGGTCATGTAAAGTTAGCCCGGGCCGCTTGATGTCTACGATCGCTTCTATTCCTATAGACAGTGTTGGGCCGCCAAGAGCAGAGGTTTGTAGAACAACAGCAAGTTTCCCTTAAGTGAATCACCCAAGGTTTATCGAACTCAGGGAGGTAGAGGTTAGAGATATTCCTCTCAAGCAACCCTGCAATTAAGATACAAGAAGTCTCTTGTGTCCCCAACACACCTAATACACTTGTCACATGAATAGGTGCACTAGTTCGGCGAAGAGATAGTGAAATACAAGTAATATGGATGATTGTAAGTAGTAATTGCAATCTGAAATAAAAATGGCAGCAAGCGAACATGTAGCAGAACTTGTTGGAAATGGTGTTTCAATGCTTAGAAACAAGGCCTAGGGATCATACTTTCACTAGTGGACACTCTCAACAATGATCACATAATAAATAAATAACTTCCCCTCACTTGTGCTACTCTCAAACACTCTCTTGTTGGATAACAAACACCATTCATTGTGTAGGGCTACAAGAGCACCCTCAAGCCGGAGTAAACAAGCTCCACAACGTCATAAAGGAATCACACACGATGCGCACACTGTCACCGTCACACCGTGGAGAGTGAATCCGGAGTTCATATTAAAGTAACCTCTAGAGTGCATAATAGACCGTTGCAATTTAGACCGAGTACTAACATAGTATACACACTATCAACAATAGCTATGAAAGGGGGAATAGATCACATCAATACTATCATAGTAATAGTTAACTTCATAATCTACAAGAGATTACAATCATAACTGATGGCGCGTGATGCACACGTCCGTTGGGAACCCCAAGAGGAAGGTGTGATGCGCACATCAGTAAGTTTTCCCTCAGAAAGAACCAAGGTTTATCGAACCAGTAGGAGTCAAGGGCCACGTGAAGGTCGTTGGTGACGGAGTGTAGCACTACAAGAAAAGTTGCCATGGCCGACGAAGTTGAAGTCGTGCCGTGGTTGCTGGTGACCATGGCCGACGATTTTAGGTCTCTCCGTTGTGCATGTCAAAACGTTTTTTTTCTCGTTTTTGAGGCCACCTAGCCCGACGAAAACGGCCAAAACGTGGCGTATGGTGGCCCGAGACGTGGTGCATCTCGAAATCTCGGGTTCGCCGGCCGAGTCAACGCAAATCCGCACCGCCGAGGGATGTAGGGGCCAGATGGCAGCCTCTCTGGCATTGTATTTTTTCTCGATCGCGCCATCTCGTTCAACGCTCTCCGATCGAGCCGTTTACGATGCAGGATCATGGGTCCCGCATGTCATCCTCTATGAACCAAAATTCTTTCTATTCTTGGATTTTTTTGACCCCCTGATTTCTGGCTACTTCCTTTTTCTTTTGATCCCTTGCCGCCTTGGAAACGTTGAGACCGCTGCTGCTAAATGGGACCCGCATGTCATCCTCTATGTGCAATCAACTTTCTTTTCTTGGAGTTTTTTTTGGCACCTCATATTTGGTCACTTGCCTTTTTCTTTCGATCCGCTGCCGCCTCTCAAACGGTGATACCGCTGCTGCTAAATGGGACCCGCATGTCATCCTCTATGTACTGTAAAACTTTCTTTTCTTGAATTATTTTTGGCACCTCATATTTGGTCACTTGCCTTTTTCTTTCGATCCCGTCCCGCCTCTCAAACGGTGATACCGCTGCTGCTAAATGGGACCCGCATGTCATCCTCTATGTACTATAAAACTTTCTTTTCTTGAATTATTTTTGGCTCCTCATATTTGGTCACTTGCCTTTTTCTTTCGATCCCGTGCAGCCTCTCAAACGGTGATACCGCTACTGCTAAATGGGACCCGCATGTCATCCTCTATGTACTATAAAACTTTCTTTTCTTGAATTATTTTTGGCTCCTCATATTTGGTCACTTGCCTTTTCCTTTCGATCTCATGCCACGTTTGAAACATTGAGGAACCTGCTGGCTCATGGGACCCGCATGTCATCCTCTATGTACTATAAAAGTTCATTTTCTTGGTTTTTTTTCACCCTCTGATTTTTGGCTATTTCCTTTTTCTTTTGATCCCCTGCCGCCTTTGAAACGTTGAGGACTCTGCTGGCTCATAGGTCCCACATGTCAGCCTCTATGTACAATCAAGTTTCTTTTCTTGAATTATTTTTGGATCCTGATATTTGGTCACTTGCCTTTTTCTTTCGATCTCATGCCACGTTTGAAAATCTGCTGGCTCATGGGACCCGCATGTCATCCTCTATGTACAATCAACTTTCTTTTTCTTTTGATCTCAAGCCGCATTTGAAACGTTGAGACCGCTGCTGCTAAATGGGACCCGCATGTCATCCTCTATGTGCAATCAACTTTCTTTTCTTGGAGTTTTTTTTGGCACCTCATATTTGGTCACTTGCCTTTTTCTTTCGATCCCCTGCCGCCTCTCAAACGGTGATACCGCTGCTGCTAAATGGGACCCGCATGTCATCCTCTATGTACTGTAAAACTTTCTTTTCTTGAATTATTTTTGGCACCTCATATTTGGTCACTTGCCTTTTTCTTTCGATCCCGTCCCGCCTCTCAAACGGTGATACCGCTGCTGCTAAATGGGACCCGCATGTCATCCTCTATGTACTATAAAACTTTCTTTTCTTGAATTATTTTTGGCTCCTCATATTTGGTCACTTGCCTTTTTCTTTCGATCCCGTGCAGCCTCTCAAACGGTGATACCGCTACTGCTAAATGGGACCCGCATGTCATCCTCTATGTACTATAAAACTTTCTTTTCTTGAATTATTTTTGGCTCCTCATATTTGGTCACTTGCCTTTTCCTTTCGATCTCATGCCACGTTTGAAACGTTGAGGAACCTGCTGGCTCATGGGACCCGCATGTCATCCTCTATGTACTATAAAAGTTCATTTTCTTGGTTTTTTTTCACCCTCTGATTTTTGGCTATTTCCTTTTTCTTTTGATCCCCTGCCGCCTTTGAAACGTTGAGGACTCTGCTGGCTCATAGGTCCCACATGTCAGCCTCTATGTACAATCAAGTTTCTTTTCTTGAATTATTTTTGGATCCTGATATTTGGTCACTTGCCTTTTTCTTTCGATCTCATGCCACGTTTGAAACGCTGCTGGCTCATGGGACCCGCATGTCATCCTCTATGTACAATCAACTTTCTTTTTCTTTTGATCTCAAGCCGCATTTGAAACATTGAGACCGCTGCTGCTAAATGGGACCCGCATGTCATCCTCTATGTACAATAAAGTTTCTTTTCTTGGATTATCTTTGGCTCCTGATATTTTGTCACTTGCCTTTTTCTTTCGATCTCATGCCGCCTTTGAAACGTTGAGTAAGCTGCTGGCTCATGGGTCCCGCATGCCATCCTCTACGAACAATAAAAGTTTTCTTTCTTGGAGTTATTTTTGACCCCTAATTTCTGGCTATTTTCCTTTTTCTTTTGATCTCCTGCCCCCTCTGAAACGATGAGGACGCTGTTGGCAGGTCGGTCCCACATGTCATCCTCTATGAACAATAAAAGTTTCCTTTGATGGATTTATTTTGAACCCATAATTAATTTATGGATATTTCCCCTGCCGCCTTGGAATCGTTGAGGATGCTGCTGCCTCATGGGTCCCGCATGTCATCCTCTCAGAACGGTAAATGTTTATTTTCTTGGATTTTGTTGACCAAACGATTTTTGGCTTATTTTTTCTTTCGATCACCTGCAGCCTTTAAAACGTTGAGGACACTGCTGGCTCACGGGTCCCACATGTCAACCTCTATGAACAATAAACGCTGAGGATGCTGCTACCTCATGGGTCCCGCATGTCATCCTCTCAAAACGAAAATGTTTCTTTTCTTGGATTTTTTACCAACAGATTTTTGGTTTATTTTTTCTTTCCATCCCCTGCAGCCTTTAAAACGTTGACGACGCTGCTGGCTCATAGGTCCCCGATGTCAACCTCCTCGTACAAGAAACATGTGATATCTTGATTATTTTGCAGACAATAAACAGTGTATTTCACTCTGAGCTATTGCAAACAGATAAATTAAATCTTTATTTTTACATAAACAAACTTATATGTTGAATCTCCTTGTTTTGTGTTTTTGCGAAGCATAGGACTTTCCTGTTTTTTTTAGAAAAATCCGAACTTTCCTGTTTTGGAGTGGGCTGAAATTGTACGAGTCAAAAGGCCCAGCAGGATAGTTCGAAGGCCCAGATGTCCAGATGCAGCCCAATTGAAATCTTTCTTTTCTTGGATTTTTTTTCACCCCCTGATTTCTGGCTACTTCATTTTTCTTTTGGTCCTGTGCCACCTTGAAAACGTTGAGATCGCTGCTGCAAAATGGGACCCGCATGTCATCCTCTATGTACAATAAAATTTCTTTTCTTGGATTATTTTTGGCTCCTGATATTTGGTCACTTTCCTTTTTCTTTCAATCTCATGCCGACTTTGAAACGTTGAGGAAGCTGCTGGCTCATGGGTCCCGCATGTCATCCTCTGTGAACAATAAAAGTTTCCTTTGTTGGATTTATTTTTTACCCCTAATTTCTGGCTATTTGCCTTTTTCTTTTGATCCCCTGCCCCCTTTGAAACGATGACGGCGCAGCTGGCAGGTCGGTCCCACATGTCATCCTCTATGAACAATAAAGGTTTCCTTTGATAGATTTATTTTTGACCCTAATTAATTTCTGGCTATTTTCTTTTTTTTATTTTGATCCCCTGTCGCCTTGGAATAGTTGAGGATGCTGCTGCCTCATGGGTCCCGCATGTCATCCTCTCAGAAAGGTAAATGTTTCATTTCTTGGATTTTGTTTACCAACTGATTTTTGGCTTATTTTTTTTGTTTCGATCTCCTGCCGCCTTTAAAACGTTGACAACGCTGCTGCCTCATGGGTCCCCAATGTCAGCCTCCCCATACTGCAAATCCTCTTTCGCAAAGGTTGTATTTCTAGCTAGATAGCTAAGGTGGATTCGAATCTGCCGTGGTTCAAAGTGCAGCTCAGGTAAGCCTTCTTGCACTGATTAATGGAACTAGTGTATAGCAAGGTCAAGACATGTGGCTCGGTGTAATGAATCTATTTGAATCATGTTGTGGATTCAATCTGATAGTTCTCTAACAGGTCAGCCAAAATAGAAATTAAGTTTTTTTCTAAAACGGAAATGCAAATTAAGATGAACACAAACATTAGTTATCATAATAGCTGATCATACATACATACTTGCTAAGAGCAAAAGCTTGCCAGAGTTTTACCACCCATACAATTAATTAGCAGTTCAGATAAGATAACCTTATATAAGTATAACTACAAATGCATTTGCTAAGGGCTCATGGGACAAAAGAACTAGACAACCGCAAACTTTATGACCAGCATGTCACAGCGGCATTGAAAGATCTTGACCTTCAACTTTGATCCAATGCGAAGTTTGGCACCGTCAATGAACTTTTTCCACCTGGAAGTAACAGCCAAGCGGCCATCTGTGGGACTGACGGAGTACCGTCCCTCCACGGTGAGACCTTCACTCTCCATGATGAGGGAAATCTTGCCCCTTCGGCCAGCATTGAGATCCTTGGAGATACTTTTAGGCAATTTCTGATTCAAAGCAAGAGATACCACCAAAAATTAGTCAATGGCACCAATGCACTGAAGACTGAACCATGTGAGACTTTGAGTAGAGAAGACATCAAGATAAGAGCAGTTATGCTATCATATACTCACGAACATAGCCTTCAGATGCGTCCTGGTCACCACACGGGTGGCCACAGCAATGAGCTGAGACCTCGGTGATCCGTCGGGCGGTGCAGGAGCCTGGGCTGGTACACGAGCTGGTGTTGATGCAGGAGACTGCTGGGCAGGTGCAATAAACGGTGCCTCTAGAGGAACCGGTGCTGATGCAGGAGACTGTTGGGCAGGTGCAGTAAACGGTGCAGCTAGAGGAACCAGTGCTGATGCAGGAGCCTGCTGGGTAGATGCAGTAAACGGAGCTGGTACAGGAACCGGTGCTGATGCAGGAGAGTGGGAAGCCGGTGCCGGTGCTGGTGTGGGTGCCCTTTGTGACATCCGCTCTTGTTCCATCAGGGGATCTGTAACTTTGATCATGTTAAATCCAGCAAGCTAGAACAGAGGGAATGGTTTAGAACAACTGCTCAGAATGCAGTAATCAAAGGATATGAGTACACAAAAGTTACATAATATATATTTTGAAGTGTCTCCAACTATGTAAGCAGTTACGTATATCTGCCCGTTTGAGTTTCTGATCCTTAGCTCGTTGCCCTTCTTCAGACCGTAGTCAAAAGCAAACTTTCTCCAATCATGTCCATACAAATATGTGATGGCCTGCGTCTTGTAGACATACACCTCATAGACCGTGTAGGTGTTCATCAATTTGCCATTGACATGCATAGTGAAAGACCCTTCATGCGGACACATCTGGTTAATCATTGGACGAAGTTCACAAGGTACAGTCTGCAGGTGAAAATTGATACTAATGTAAGAAGCAGGAAGACTAAAAAAAAGACTTTACTATATGCCAATTCATGCTAAACCACTGAGAATTCATACCTGTAACTATGTGAAGGAGTTATTAGAAAGGTAGATAGAGCCATAGGAGGTGTTATATGCGGGGTATTACATGGGCCCGCCATATTCCCGCAAGCTCGGCATCGGGATGGTGAAGGAAACATGGGAGGTACTACTGGTGCGTAGCGCTGAATGTAAGTGGAAGAATTAGGTTGTGTAAAGTGCATAGTTCAGAGCAATGCAAATGTTGACAAGCGAGTGCATAACACTATGTTACAAACTGAACAGTCAAAATTTAGTGTATGATGAATATAAGCATGCTAATTTGGCGTTTCCGAATTCCAAAAAGCATTAGACAGAGCCGGTGATAATATCAGACATAAATCATGGCATGTAAATGTGGCTTAAGAAAATATACCCGAACCCTTGGATGGTTACGGCCCGGCTGGTCCTTGGACTTGAGCTTATATAAGCATCCAGAAGGTGGGGCTGACAGTAACTTGGTGGCAGCCTCTGCAGATGCCTCATCAGCAGCAGTTGCAATCCTTTTGACCAATGAAGGCTTAGCAGTTTCAGTCTGCATATGAAAATTGAAGAGCAACAGACATCAGCAGTGATATATAAAATGAATCTATGAGACACTGATGCATATAGTGCTGGATGTAAGTGGAAGAATAGGGTTATGTGTGTTTCTGAACTATTGGTAAGCATTAGACAAAGCCGACAATAAACAGACAAATCAAATCATGTATGAGGATTAAGAAAATATACCTGCTTACTGAAAAGGATACCACCCAGCTGGCCCGTGGCCTTGTGCTTGAGGAGGTTTTCAGAAGATGGTAGCGGCACCATCGTCTTCACAGCAGCCTCATCAGGATCATTTTTTTCCATTTGAGTAGAGGCACAGAAGCTTCATCCTGCATATGAATAGCAACAGAACTCATCATTGATATTTAATAAATCTATGAGATAGACTGATGCAAATAGTGCGGGATGTAAGTGGAAGAATAGGGTTGTGCATAGACAACAGTTGACAACAATGTAAATGATTACAAAAGAAGCCAACGGAACTCAACAGTTTATATACTGGATGAGACAGACTGAAAAGTGAAAAATTAGTGCATGATGATTGTAAGCAAACGCAGTGTTTCTGAACTTTTGGTAAGCATTAGGCAAAGCCAACAGTAATTAAACAGATAATAATAAAATCATGTATGTGGATTAAGAAAATATACCAGATTCATTAAAAGGTCACCACCCAGCTGGCCCATGGCCTCGTGCTTGTAGAGATTTTTGGATGATGGTGCCGGCACCATCGTCCTCACAATAGCCTCATTTTGCATCCACTTGAGTAAAGGCGCAGCAGTTTCAGCCTGCATAAGAATGGGAACAGATCTCAGCAGTGATATTGAATGACTCTGAGACAGACTGATGCATATAGTGCTGGATGTAAGTGGAAGGGTATGGCTGTGTATGGACAACCGTTCACAACAATGCAAGGGTGTGTTCGGTTCTGAAACAGCATGGAATGGAATGGTTCCATTTCAGAGGAATGGAATGGTTACATTTTTGTTCGGTTGGGAAAAATGGAGAGCAGAACAGGTCGAGGTTAAACTAATCATTTGTCTCAAAATTGTAATTAGCAATTGTAAATGACATTTTAATCTCAAAGTCATAATTAACAGCGCCTAATGGTGCTCTTTTAATCTAAAAATCGTAATTAACATCGTTTTTTGTTGGGTTAGGGGAACTGGAGAGTAGATGAACATTACTGTATGATGATTGTAAGCAAACGAATTTGGTGTTTCTAAACTTTTGGCTCCGAGATCTTATGGGCTTCAACTCTAGCCTACCCCAACTTGTTTGGGACTGAAAGGCTTGGTTGTTGTTGTTGTTGTAAACTTTTGACAAGCATTAGAAAAAAACGACAATAAACAGATAAAAATCAAGGCATGTTTTGTGGATTAAGAAAATATACCATATTCATTAAAATATCACCACCCAGCTGGCGCGTGGCCTTGTGCTTGTAGAGGCATTTAGAAGATGGGGGCGGCATCAACATACTAGCAGCTTTGATCATGCAGCTTTGATCTTCCTTTTGAGTAAAGGCCCTAAAGTTTCAGTCTGCATATGAATAGCAAAACAAAAGGGAGACCTCAGCAGTGATATTGAATTACTGTATGAGATAGACTGATGCATATAGTGGATGCTCTTAGCCTTTTGCACCATGAACACTAGCTATATGGACAGACAAAAAAAACTAGTTGACTCAGCTTTGTCTAGATACCTCCATCCCAAAGCTTAAGGCTTATTTATTTTTTAGAAATCAAAACAAGTAAAGTTTGACCAAAATTTTAGAACATTCTATCAACAAATATAATATTGTGTAGATACTGTAGGAAAATATATTTCACAACCTATTTAATGATATTAATTTTGTATTTTGCATGTTAATGATTTTTGGTAAAAGCTTAGTCAAACATGGTATAGTTTGACTTTCTAAAAATAATATAAGCCCTAAGCTTTGGGATGGAGGTAGTAGTATCTAGAGCTAAAACACATCTAGATACATCCGTATCTACAGATAGTTGAGTCAATCAATTTGGATCTGAGGGAGTATCAGATTCAGACTACATGGTAAGTTGGTTAAAAAAAATTACCCCTGGGCGGTCCCTGCCTAGCTCGGCAGTGGCATTTCGCTTCTTGTGATGCAGATCTGGCCATGCTCCTGCAGCAGGTGGGGCGCTATCGTTCCCCATAGCCTCAGCACGGAACCTGGAGGTACCAACCTGATACAGAGAATATAGAGCATGGTGTCACAGAGGCTTTACGCACAAACAGCTAAAGACATGTGCTACTTTAAGCATTTTCCAGAACAGGAACAGATTGAGGATGCAGACAAACAGAGTGGATAAGCAAACGGAGTACCTGCTTTGCGGGGCTGGGGACGCAGCTCAGGCTTAGCCAACTGCCCACATGCGTGGTGGCCTTATGCTCCATTCCCCCCCCCCCCCCACCACCACCACCACCGATCGAGGTCTTCCCTTTCCTGTACAAGCTGACAAAAGATACATTGAGGATCAGCAGAGACTACAAGGGTTGCAAATGTCGACAAATAAAGTAAGAACACCCCAATCCAAGCAAAGGTAGCCCCCGCCCCCACCCCCATCCCCATCAATCACTCCCAGCGCGAGGGTGACCAGAAAGACACCCCTTCGCCCAGAATAGGAAATAGATGCGCAAGATATCGAGGTGAGAAAAAGGAACCGATATCGAGAAAGGATAGAACATTACTAGTAGAGTACTACCTAATCCGCTTGGTCTAGATGCAGCTTGCCCCTCCAAGCTGGATGCCTGGACGGTGGAGGCGAAAGGAGGGGATCGAGCTAGCGGCTTGCATCCGTCGGCTGTCGGCACTCGATCGGGAGAGACAAGGGGGGCTACATAAAGGGGAGGGGTAACATATTTTATTACACAGTGAACTTACTGATGTGACTAGTCATTACATGTCTCACTGAAACTGGGGCCCATAGTGTGGCACCCCAAATTCACTTGAACCTCCCCGGCGGGACACATTGGCGCGTCAAGAAACCCCCCGAATTGTAGCGGGGAAATGAAACATTTCACGAAAATTCGAAATTCAAGCACACTGCCACGCGCCAAGCACGCGGGCTGTTCCTTCCTCTTCCTCGGTTCCTCCTCCCCTATCCGAAAAAACCCCAAATCCCAAGCTCAAATAACAACAAAAAAAACCAAATCCCCTGGCCGCCATGCATGTCCTCGTTAACCCGCTGGAGATCGTTCCGGGACGAGGCGGACCCCCCGCCCTGAGATCCCGAGTTCGTCCTTTCCGTCCACCTCGAGGCACTGCGTGGCTGTCTCAGCGACGGCGGCTTGAGGGCGCTGCAGATGAAGTTCCGCCGGAAAGTGCTCATGGCAACCGTGCAAGCTCACCGGCGTGCCGTATCCCGAGAGGAACTGGTCAAAGCTTTGCTATTCGCAAAAAAAAAACGGGCCAAGATCTGGTCAAAGCTTCGTCGATGGCTTGCCGCGAGAGGCTTGGAGTCCAGAGTCAATAAACTAGCTGCTCGAGGACTTGGGCGGTTTACACCGATTCATATTATCTGACTCAAGTTTGTTAGTCTAGTTAACAAATGCATCTAGATACATCCATATCTAGACAAAATTGAGTCAATTAATATGAATCAGAGGGGAGTGCCTGAAAGTGTTTCATGCTACCAATTAATGCGCTGGCAGGACTGGCTGTAGAAGTAATTGTGCTACTACTCATACGATGAACTGATTGTGTGGGTGTCAAATTTTGCAACACGATCATCCACTGAATGCTTAATTATAGTTCTAGCGCCAAAGGCGTACAAATCATAACAAAGATAGTACATACTACAGCACCAGAACAAAAGAGTACGAATCATAAAGTAGCTCAACATTTTGCATCAGGGCTGGGTGGTCCTGAGACTACCGGGACGCCCCTGATGATCTCCGGGCGTGCATCCACTTCAACGCAAAACTGTGTACTCGGTCCACGGCCTCCTTCGTAGGCTGGATAATCTCAGTGTGCAGGACCTTCGTCTATGAAAGGCTCATCATCGGTACCATCCACGGGTGCATCGGGGCTGGGTGGTCTTGAGACTACCGGACGCCCCGATGATCTGCAGGCGTGCATCCACTTCAACGCAATGCTGTGTACTCGGTCCATGGCCTCCTTCTGTAGGCTGGATAATCTCAGGTGCAGGACCTTCGTCTATGAAAGGCTCGTCATCAGTACCATCCACAGGTGCATCAAACTGAGATTCATCTTCAAATCTCCCATCAAACTGAGAGACCTCTTCAACTCTATGGTTCTGCAATTAGTACATCAACAGATTAGACAAACATCTAAGGGATGCAACCTGAACAAATGTTGTTTTACATATTTACCTTCTCATCTGGCACAGCACATGTCCCAGAGCTGAAACCCGTTTCCTGAAGCAAGCGCTTTTTCTCTCCTTCCCGTCCATCCAACTGCAACAAGTTAAATTTGAGTACAGAACCTTGCACAGCAATGCAAACTATTGATCGAAACAGCGGCAGCATCAATATAAATAATTAACTACATATGCCAGCACACGTACAGTGTGAGCAAGATCTGCTTCTCCCGCTGAAGGATCATTATATGGTTCACCATGATAAACCCACCTAACATATGTGCGGTCCATCCCAAAAATGTGTAAATGATCTTCCACTACATGGTGAGGCCTCTTCTCACCATTCATACATGTGCAGCGCGGGCATACACATCCAGGTTGTGACCTTCATGAGCTCTAATAAACCCCATAAAGGGTTGAACACCATTTATATATGAAGGGGAACATAAGTGTCCATGCAGTATCCAAGTTCTGTCCATCTGTTTAATTATGAGATACAATGGTTGGTGATTAATTTTTAAGGCGAAGTAGGAAATGTATATCCATCGAGTACAAAACTATACTACATGATTATCCATTTCAGCAATCATGTCGAGTACAAAACAAAAAATGCCCATCGACATTTTAGCAAACAGATCGTGTACAAAACTCTGCCATGGCATTTCAGCAAATTAACGGATCGAGTGCAGAACTGACTCTATATGCCCACGCAAATGAACAAATTGATCGAGGACAAATCGAGCGGAAAACTATAAAGTGCCAATTAGTTCGAGCATACTGACGATTTTTTTAGCAGCATCAAGAAAATATAAATCGTTAGGCCGTCTTGCCCGATGCATGATTGAGCTAGAGATAGCAGCCCTACCGTGGATCAACTTGACCGCCGGTGCGTCTCGAGAAGAACGACGGGGAGGGGAAGCTTCTTCTTCGCACGGATGGGACGGGGAGGGGAAGCTCTTCGCACGGACGGGGATAAGTTGTGTAGGGGTGGGTGGGGGGTCATGCGGCCGGGCCGCCCGATAGGTGGTGTTTAATGGAGTTGCGTGTGTACTTTGCCGTGCACAAGGTTGAGGAATAGGCGGTTCCCTTTGCCGCGCGCACATATTCAAACTATCCCGCCCATGTAGTTTAAATTCGCCCTATTTTCGTTAAATCGACATAAAGTCATGTGAGTGGGTGGAAATTAGCAAAGTTGCTTGAAAAATAGTAAAACTCTAGAATTGTCCTTTAAATATGCTCTACTTCGTGTGAAAATTGGGGTGTGGAGGCATGTTGAGCTGTTTTACTTGTACTTTCTTCATTGAAACTCCCATTTTATGCACTTTGGATGGAAAGAAATCATTTGTACATAAATTTTGACAACGCCATTTGCAAACATTAATTGTTTTACATGCCAAGATGCACCCATCCACCAAATATGGGGCAAAAGTTTATCACAATCTAGATATATATGTATAATTAGTGAGGGACCCCTTTTGATTTTGTGCAATTTCCACTAATTCGCTAGAGAGAAGGGGTCAATTAATTAGGCCATGCATGTTAGGGGCTATGTGTTTTAGATTAGGGTTGTGTGGATTCAAATACAACTTCTTTATTTGTGTGCTATGATTAATCAAAACTAGATCGATCGAATGCGCACACATTATTAGAGGCACATGCCTTTGCGCGCACAAAGTGCAGCTTAGGGTTTAGGGTTTAGTGTTTAGGGTTTAGGGTGTAGTGTTTAGGGTTTAGGGTTTAGGGTTTAGTGTTTAGGGTGTTTAGGGTATACGTTTAGGGTATAATTCGGGATTAGGGATATTAGGGTTTTAGGGTTTAAGGTTTAGGGATCATCGATCGAGTGCACACACACATTATTAGACGCACCCGCGCCTTTGTGCATAAAGTGCATGCGTATATAAAAGTGTGTGTTTTGGCCACCAACGATATATAGATCGAGAGAGAGATTAAAAATATATATATCCCCAAGAATATGTTCAGATATATATTGAAATATATGCACGAATGATATGTGCAAGGTATGACATGCGCGCATGCACACACTAATTGTATATATATATATTATGAGGCAACTTAATCAAATGTGTTTTCATATATTCGAGAGAACACTACAAGAAAAGTTGCCATGGCCGACGTCGCGCCGTGGTTGCTGGTGTACCATGGCCGACGATTTTTGGTCTCTCTGTTGTGCATGTCAAAACGTTTTTTTCTCGTTTTTGAGGCCACCTAGCCCGACGAAAACGGCCAAAACGTGGCGTATGGTGGCCCGGGACGTGGTGCATCTCGAAATCTCGGGTTCGCCGGCCGAGTCAATGCAAATCCGCACCGCCGAGGCATGTAGGGCCCAGATGGCAGCCTCTCTGGCATTGTTTTTTTTCTCGATCGCGCCATCTCGTTCAACGCTCTCCGATCGAGCCATTTACGATGCAGGATCATGGGTCCCGCATGTCATCCTCTATGAACCAAAATTCTTTCTATTCTTGGATTTTTTGACCCCCTGATTTCTGGCTACTTCCTTTTACTTTTGATCCCTTGCCGCCTTGGAAACGTTGAGACCGCTGCTGCTAAATGGGACCCACATGTCATCCTCTATGTGCAATCAACTTTCTTTTCTTGGAGTTTTTTTTGGCACCTCATATTTGGTCACTTGCCTTTTTCTTTCGATCCCCTGCCACCTCTCAAACGGTGATACCGCTGCTGCTAAATGGGACCCGCATGTCATCCTCTATGTACTGTAAAACTTTCTTTTCTTGAATTATTTTTGGCACCTCATATTTGGTCACTTGCCTTTTTCTTTCGATCCCGTCCCGCCTCTCAAACGGTGATACCGCTGCTGCTAAATGGGACCCGCATGTCATCCTCTATGTACTATAAAACTTTCTTTTCTTGAATTATTTTTGGCTCCTCATATTTGGTCACTTGCCTTTTTCTTTCGATCCCGTGCAGCCTCTCAAACAGTGATACCGCTGCTGCTAAATGGGACCCGCATGTCATCCTCTATGTACTATAAAACTTTCTTTTCTTGAATTATTTTTGGCTCCTCATATTTGGTCACTTGCCTTTTTCTTTCGATCTCATGCCACGTTTGAAACGTTGAGGAACCTGCTGGCTCATGGGACCCGCATGTCATCCTCTATGTGCTATAAAAGTTTATTTTCTTGGATTTTTTCACCCTCTGATTTTTGGCTATTTCCTTTTTCTTTTGATCCCCTGCCGCCTTGGAAACGTTGAGTAAGCTGCTGACTCATGGGACCCGCATGTCAGCCTCTATGTACTATAAAACTTTCTTTTCTTGATATATTTTTGGATCCTGATATTTGGTCACTTGCCTTTTTCTTTCGATCTCATGCCACGTTTGAAACGTTGAGGAACCTGCTGGCTCATGGGACCTGCATGTCATCCTCTATGTACTATAAAAGTTCGTTTTCTTGGTTTTTTTTCACCCTCTGATTTTTGGCTATTTCCTTTTTCTTTTGATCCCCTGCCGCCTTTGAAACGTTGAGGACTCTGCTGGCTCATAGGTCCCACATGTCAGCCTCTATTACAATCCAGTTTCTTTTCTTGAATTATTTTTGGATCCTGATATTTCGTCACTTGCCTTTTTCTTTCGATCTCATGCCACGTTTGAAACGTTGAGGAACCTGCTGGCTCATGGGACCCGCATGTCATCCTCTATGTACAATAAAACTTTCTTTTCTTGGATTTTTTTGGCACCTGATATTTGGTCACTTGCCTTTTTCTTTCGATCTCATGCCGCCTTTGAAACGTTGACTAAGCTGCTGGCTCATGGGTCCCGCATGTCATCCTCTACGACAATAAAAGTTTTCTTTCTTGGAATTATTTTTGACCCCTAATTTCTGGCTATTTGCCTTTTTCTTTTGATCTCCTGCCCCCTCTGAAACGATGAGGACGCTGTTGGCAGGTCGGTCCCACATGTCAACCTCTATGAACAATAAAAGTTTCCTTTGATGGATTTATTTTGAACCCCTAATCAATTTCTGGATATTTCCTTTTTTTCTTTTGATCCCCTGCCGCCTTGAAATCGCTGAGGATGCTACTGCCTCATGGGTCCCGCATGTCATCCTCTCAGAACGGTAAATGTTTCTTTTCTTGGATTTTGTTGACCAAACGATTTTTGGCTTATTTTTTCTTTCGATCTCCTGCAGCCTTTAAAACGTTCAGGGCGCTGCTGGCTCATGGGTCCCACATGTCAACCTCTATGAACAATAAACGCTAAGGATGCTGCTGCCTCATGGGTCCCGCATGTCATCCTCTCAGAACGAAAATGTTTCTTTTCTTGGATATTTTACCAACAGATTTTTGGTTTATTTTTTCTTTCCATCCCCTGCCGCCTTTAAAACGTTGATGACGCTGCTGGCTCATGGGTTCCCGATGTCAGCCTCCCCGTACAAGAAACATGTGATATCTTGATTATTTTGCAGACAATAAACATTGTATTTCGCTCTGAGCTATTTGATACGTCTCCGACGTATCGATAATTTCTTATGTTCCATGCCACATTATTGATGTTATCTACATGTTTTATGCACACTTTATGTCATATTCGTGCATTTTCTGGAACTAACCTATTAACAAGATGCCGAAGTGCGATTCTTTGTTTCTGCTGTTTTTGGTTTCAGAAATCCTAGTAAGGAAATATTCTCGGAATTGGACGAAATCAAAGCCCAGGGGCCTATTTTTCCACGAAGCTTCCAGAAGTCCGAAGGAGAGACGAAGAGGGGCCACGGAGGGGCCACACTATAGGGCGGCGCGGCCCCCCCCTTGGCCGCGCCGGCCTGTGGTGTGGGGCCCCCGTGCCGCCTCTTGACCTGCCCTTCCGCCTATAAAAAGTCTCCGTGACGAAACCCCCAGTACCGAGAGCCACGATACGGAAAACCTTCCAGAGACGCCGCCGCCGCCGATCCCATCTCGGGGGATCCAGGAGATCGCCTCCGGCACCCTGCTGGAGAGGGGAATCATCTCCCGGAGGACTCTACGCCGCCATGGTCGCCTCCGGTGTGATGTGTGAGTAGTCTACCCCTGGACTATGGGTCCATAGCAGTAGCTAGATGGTTGTCTTCTCCCCATTGTGCTATCATTGTTGGATCTTGTGAGCTGCCTAACATGATCAAGATCATCTATCTGTAATTCTACATGTTGCGTTTGTTGGGATCCGATGAATAGAGAATACTTGTTATGTTGATTATCAAAGCTATGTCTATGTGTTGTTTATGATCTTACATGCTCTCCGTTATTAGTAGATGCTCTGGCCAAGTTGATGCTAGTAACTCCAAGAGGGAGTATTTATGCTCGATAGTGGGTTCATGTCTCCGTGAATCTGGAGGGGTGACAAGAACCTCTAAGGTTATGGATGTGCTTTTGACACTAGGGATAAAACATTAGTGCTATGTTCAAGGATGTAGTCACTAGTTACATTACGCGCAATACTTAATGCAATTGTCTGTTGTTAGCAACTTAATACTGGAGGGGGTTCGGATGATAACCTGAAGGTGGACTTTTTAGGCATAGATGCAGTTGGATGACGGTCTATGTACTTTGTCGTAATGCCCAATTAAATCTCACTATACTCATCATGATATGTATGTGCATGGTCATGCTCTCTTTATTTGTCAATTGCCCAACTGTAATTTGTTCACCCAACATGTCGTTTCGTCTTATGGGAGAGACACCTCTAGTGAACTGTGGACCCCGGTCCAATTCTCTTTCTTGAAATACAATCTACTGCAATACTTGTTCTACATTTCATCGCAAACAATCATCTTCCACACAATACGGTTAACTCTTTGTTACAGCAAGCCGGTGAGATTGACAACCTCAGCTTCGTTGGGGCAAAGTATTTTGGTTGTGTTGTGCAGTTCCACGTTGGCGCCGGAATCACCGGTGTTGCGCCGCACTACATCTCGCCGCCATCAACCTTCAACGTGCTTCTTGACTCCTACTGGTCCGATTAAACCTTGGTTTCTTATCGAGGGAAACTTGCCGCTGTGCGCATCACACCTTCCTCTTGGGGTTCCCAACGGACGTGCCAACCACACGCATCAAGCAAATTTCTCGCGCCGTTGTCGGGAGATCAAGACACGCTGCAAGGGGAGTCTCCACTTCTCAATCTCTTTACTTTGTTTTTGTCTTGCTTAGTTTTATTTACTACTTTGTTTGCTGCACTAAATCAAAATACAAAAAAATTAGTTGCTAGTTTTACTTTATTTGCTATCTTGTTTGCTATATCAAAAAACACAAAAAAATTAGTTTACTTGCATTTACTTTATCTAGTTTGTTTTATTTACTGTTGCTAAAATGGCCAACGCTGAAAATACTAAGTTGTGTGACTTCACAACCACAAATAATAATGATTTCTTATGCACACCTATTGCTCCACCTGCTACTACAGCAGAATTCTTGAAATTAAACCTGCTTTCGAATCTTGTTATGCGAGAGCAATTTTCTGGTGTTAGTTCTGATGATGCTGCTGCCCATCTTAATAATTTTGTTGAATTATGTGAAATGCAAAAGTATAAGGATGTAGATGGTGACATTATAAAATTAAAATTGTTCCCTTTCTCATTAAGAGGAAGAGCTAAAGATTGGTTGCTATCTCTGCCTAAGAATAGTATTGATTCATGGACTAAATGCAAGGATGCTTTTATTGGTAGATATTATCCCCCTGCTAAAATTATATCTTTGAGGAGTAGCATAATGAATTTTAAACAATTAGATACTGAACATGTTGCTCAAGCTTGGGAAAGAATGAAATCTTTGGTTAAAAATTGCCCAACCCATGGACTGACTACTTGGATGATCATCCAAACCTTCTATGCAGGACTAAATTTTTCTTCACGGAATTTATTGGATTCAGCTGCTGGAGGTACCTTTATGTCCATCACTCTTGGTGAAGCAACAAAGCTTCTTGATAATATGATGATCAACTACTCTGAATGGCACACGGAAAGAGCTCCACAAGGTAAGAAGGTAAATTACATGAAGAAACCTCTTCCTTGAGTGATAAAATCGATGCT
Organism: Lolium perenne; assembly: GCF_019359855.2. Lineage (NCBI taxonomy): Eukaryota > Viridiplantae > Streptophyta > Magnoliopsida > Poales > Poaceae > Lolium > Lolium perenne. The sequence goes on from NC_067248.2 coordinate 129,840,799, forward strand.
ATTATGTCTATGCTTGTGAATGATAGGACTAATATTGATCCTAATAATGTTCCATTAGCTTCATTGGTTGCACAAGAAGAACATGTTGATGTAAACTTCATTAAAAATAATAATTTCAACAACAATGCTTAGGAACAATTCTAGTAACAACTATAGGCCATATCCTTATAATAATGGCAACGGCTATGGTAATTCTTATGGGAATTCTTACAACAATAATAGGAGTTCACCCCCTGGACTTGAAGCCATGCTTAAGGAATTTATTAGTACACAAACTGCTTTTAACAAATCTGTTGAAGAAAAGCTTGGGAAAATTGATATACTTGCTTCTAAAGTCGATAGTCTTGTCACTGATGTTGATCTTTTAAAATCAAAAGTTTTGCCTAATGAGAATCATCATAATAAAATTACTACTACAGCAAATGCCATTCAAGTTAGAATTAATGAGAATATAAGATTAATGGCTGAACTGCGTGCTAGGTGGGATAGAGAAGAAAATGAAAAACTAGCTAAAGAGAAGAATATAGCTAAAGTTTGGACTATTACCACCACTAGTAATGCTAATGCTACACATGTTGCTGCACCTCCTACTCATACTAATAAAAGAATTGGTGTTAGCAATGTTTCCACTTCGAATGCAAAGCACGAAAAACTGCCCTCAAATCGCTAAATCATTAAATCGCTCGTGATAAAGCTGCTGAAATTTTTTCCAACATTGGGGATGATGATCCCATTGCTTTAGATTATAATGGTTTGAATTTTGATGATTGCCACATCTCTGAAGTTATAAAGTTCTTGCAAAAACTTGCTAAAAGTCCTAATGCTAGTGCTATAAATTTGGCTTTCACGCATCATATTACAAATGCTCTCATAAAAGCTAGAGAAGAGAAACTAGAGCGTGAAGCCTCTATTCCTAAAAAGCTAGAGGATGGTTGGGAGCCCATCATTAAGATGAAGGTTAAAGATTTTGATTGTAATGCATTATGTGATCTTGGTGCAAGTATCTCTGTTATGCCTAAGAAAATTTATAATATGCTTGACTTGCCACCGCTGAAAAATTGTTATTTGGATGTTAATCTTGCTGATCATTCTACAAAGAAACCTTTGGGTAAAGTTGATAATGTTCGCATTACCGTTAACCATAACCTTGTTCCCGTTGATTTTGTTGTCTTGGATATTGAATACAATGCATCTTGTCCCATTATATTGGGAAGACCTTTTCTTCGAACTGTTGGTGCTATTATTGATATGAAGGAAGGTAATATAAAATATCAATTTCCTCTCAAGAAAGGTATGGAACACTTCCCTAGAAAGAGAATGAAGGTACCTTTTGATTCTATTATGAGAACAAATTATGATGTTGACACTTCGTCTCTTGATAATACTTGATGCACACTTTCTGCGCCTAGCTGAAAGGCGTTAAAGAAAAGCGCTTATGGGAGACAACCCATGTTTTTACCTACAGTACTTTGTTTTGATTTTGTGTCTTGGAAGTTGTTTACTACTGTAGCAACCTCTCCTTATCTTAGTTTTGTGTTTTGTTGTGCCAAGTTAAGCCGTTGATAGAAAAGTAAGTACTAGATTTGGATTACTGCACAGTTCCAGATTTCTTTGCTGTCACGAATCTGGGTCCACCTCCCTGTAGGTAGCTCAGAAAATTATGCCAATTTACGTGCATGATCCTCAGATATGTACGCAACTTTCATTAAATTTGAGCATTTTCATTTGAGCAAGTGTGGTGCCATTTTAAAATTCGTCAATACGAACTGTTCTGTTTTGACAGATTCTGCCTTTTATTTCGCATTGCCTCTTTCGCTATGTTGGATGAATTTCTTTGATCCACTAATGTCCAGTAGCATTATGCAATGTCCAGAAGTGTTAAGAATGATTGTGTCACCTCTGAATATGTCAATTTATAATGTGCACTAACCCTCTAATGAGTTGTTTCGAGTTTGGTGTGGAGGAAGTTTTCAAGGATCAAGAGAGGAGTATGATGCAACATGATCAAGGAGAGTGAAAGCTCTAAGCTTGGGGATGCCCCGGTGGTTCACCCCTGCATATATCAAGAAGACTCAAGCGTCTAAGCTTGGGGATGCCCAAGGCATCCCCTTCTTCATCGACAACATTATCAGGTTCCTCTCCTGAAACTATATTTTTATTCCATCACATCTTATGTGCTTTTTCTTGGAGCGTCGGTTTGTTTTTGTTTTTGTTTTGTATGAATAAAATGGATCCTAGCATTCACTTTATGGGAGAGAGACACGCTCCGCTGTAGCATATGGACAAGTATGTCCTTGGTTTCTACTCATAGTATTCATGGCGAAGTTTCTCCTTCGTTAAATTGTTATATGGTTGGAATTGGAAAATGATACATGTAGTAATTGCTATAAATGTTTTGGGTAATGTGATACTTGGCAATTGTTGTGCTCATGTTTAAGCTCTTGCATCATATGCTTTGCATCCATTAATGAAGAAATACATAGAGCATGCTAAAATTTGGTTTGCATATTTGGTTTCTCTAAGGTCTAGATAATTTCTAGTATTGAGTTTGAACAACAAGGAAGACGGTGTAGAGTCTTATAATGTTTTCAATATGTCTTTTATGTGAGTTTTGCTGCACCAGTTCATCCTTGTGTTTGTTTCAAATAAGCCTTGCTAGCCTAAACCTTGTATCGAGAGGGAATACTTCTCATGCATCCAAAATACTTGAGCCAACCACTATGCCATTTGTGTCCACCATACCTACCTATACTACATGGTATTTTTCCGCCATTCCAAAGTAAATTGCTTGAGTGCTACCTTTAAAACTCCATCATTCACCTTTGCAATATATAGCTCATGGGACAAATAGCTTAAAAACTATTGTGATATTGAATATGTCATTATGCACTTTATCTCTTATTAAGTTGCTTGTTGTGCGATAACCATGTTCACTGGGGACGCCATCAACTTTTCATTGGTTGAATTTCATGTGAGTTGCTATGCATGTTCGTCTTGTCTGAAGTAAGAGAGATCTACCACCATAGGGTTAAGCATGCATATGTTAGAGAAGAACATTGGGCCGCTAACTAAAGCCATGCTCCATGGTGGAAGTTTCAGTTTTGGACAACAATCCTCAAATCTCAAATGAGAAAATTATTAATTGTTGTTATATGCTTATGCATAAAAGAGGAGTCCATTATCTGTTGTCTATGTTGTCCCGGTATGGATGTCTAAGTTGAAGAATAATCAATAGCGAGAAATCCAATGCGAGCTTTCTCCTTAGACCTTTGTACAGGCGGCATAGAGGTACCCCTTTGTGACACTTGGTAAAAACAATGCATTGTGATGATCCGGTAGTCCAAGCTAATTAGGACAAGGTGCGGGCACTATTAGAACACTATGCATGAGGCTTGCAGCTTATAAGATATAATTTACATGATGCATATGCTTTATTACTACCGTTGACAAAATTGTTTCATGTTTTCAAAATCAAAGCTCTAGCACAAATATAGCAATCGATGCTTTTCCTCTATGGAGGACCATTCTTTTACTTTCAATGTTGAGTCAGTTCACCTATCTCTCTCCACCTCAAGAAGCAAACACTTGTGTGAACTGTGCATTGATTCCTACATACTTGCTTATTGCACTTATTATATTACTCTATGTTGACAATATCCATGAGATATACATGTTACAAGTTGAAAGCAACCGCTGAAACTTAATCTTCCTTTGTGTTGCTTCAATGCCTTTACTTTGAATTATTGCTTTATGAGTTAACTCTTATGCAAGACTTATTGATGCTTGTCTTGAAGTGCTATCCATGAAAAGTCTTTGCTATATGATTCACTTGTTTACTCATGTCATATACATTGTTTCGATCGCTGCATTCACTACATATGCTTTACAAATAGTATGATCAAGATTATGATGGCATGTCACTCCAGAAATTATCTGTGTTATCGTTTTACCTGCTCGGGACGAGCAGAACTAAGCTTGGGGATGCTGATACGTCTCCGACGTATCGGTAATTTCTTATGTTCCATGCCACATTATTGATGTTATCTACATGTTTTATGCACACTTTATGTCATATTCGTGCATTTTCTGGAACTAACCTATTAACAAGATGGCGAAGTGCCGATTCTTTGTCATTGCTGTTTTTGGTTTCAGAAATCCTAGTAAGGAAATATTCTCTGAATTGGACGAAATCATAGCCCAGGGTCCTATTTTTCCATGAAGCTTCCAGAAGTCCGAAGGAGAGACGAAGAGGGCCACGGAGGGGCCACACTATAGGCGGCGCGGCCCCCCTTGGCCGCGCCGGCCTGTGGTGTGGGGCCCCGTGCCGCCTCTTGACCTGCCCTTCCGCCTATAAAAAGTCTCCGTGACGAAACCCCCAGTGCGAGAGCCACGATACGGAAAACCTTCCGAGACGCCGCCGCCGCCGATCCCATCTCGGGGATCCAGAGATCGCCTCCGGCACCCTGCCGGAGAGGGGAATCATCTCCTCGGAGGACTCTACGCCGCCATGGTCGCCTCCGGTGTGATGTGTGAGTAGTCTACCCCTGGACTATGGGTCCATAGCAGTAGCTAGATGGTTGTCTTCTCCCCATTGTGCTATCATTGTCGGATCTTGTGAGCTGCCTAACATGATCAAGATCATCTATCTGTAATTCTACATGTTGCGTTTGTTGGGATCCGATGAATAGAGAATACTTGTTATGTTGATTATCAAAGCTATGTCTATGTGTTGTTTATGATCTTGCATGCTCTCCGTTATTAGTAGATGCTCTGGCCAAGTTGATGCTAGTAACTCCAAGAGGGAGTATTTATGCTCGATAGTGGGTTCATGTCTCCGTGAATCTGGAGGGGTGACAAGAACCTCTAAGGTTATGGATGTGCTGCCACTAGGGATAAAACATTAGTGCTATGTTCAAGGATGTAGTCACTAGTTACATTATGCGCAATACTTAATGCAATTGTCTGTTGGTAGCAACTTAATACTGGAGGGGGTTCGGATGATAACCTGAAGGTGGACTTTTTAGGCACAGATGCAGTTGGATGACGGTCTATGTACTTTGTCGTAATGCCCAATTAAATCTCACTATACTCATCATGATATGTATGTGCATGGTCATGCTCTCTTTATTTGTCAATTGCCCAACTGTAATTTGTTCACCCAACATGCTGTTCGTCTTATGGGAGAGACACCTCTAGTGAACTGTGGACCCCGGTCCAATTCTCTTTACTGAAATACAATCTACTGCAATACTTGTTCTCATTTCATGCAAACAATCATCTTCCACACAATACGGTTAACTCTTTGTTACAGCAAGCCGGTGAGATTGACAACCTCACTGTTTCGTTGGGGCAAAGTATTTTGGTTGTGTTGTGCAGGTTCCACGTTGGCGCCGGAATCACTGGTGTTGCGCCGCACTACATCTCGCTACCATCAACCTTCAACGTGCTTCTTGACTCCTACTGGTCCGATTAAACCTTGGTTTCTTACTGAGGGAAACTTGCCGCTGTGCGCATCACACCTTCCTCTTGGGGTTCCCAACGGACGTGCCAACCACACGCATCACTATTGCAAACGGATAAATTAAATCTTTATTTTTACATAAACAAACTTATATGTTGAATCTCCTTGTTTTGTGTTTTTGCGAAGCATAGGACTTTCCTGTTGTTTTTAGAAAAATCCAAACTTTCCTGTTTTGGAGTGGGCTGAAATTGTACGAGTCAAAAGGCCCAGCAGGATAGTTCGAAGGCCCAGATGTCCAGATGCAGCCCAATTGAAATCTTTCTTTTCTTGGATTTTTTTCACCCCCTGATTTCTGGCTACTTCATTTTTCTTTTGGTCCTGTGCCGCCTTGGAAATGTTGAGACCGCTGCTGCAAAATGGGACCTGCATGTCATCCTCTATGTACAATCAAGTTTCTTTTCTTGAATTATTTTTGGCTCCTGATATTTGATCACTTGCCTTTTTCTTTCGATCTCATGCCACGTTTGAAACGTTGAGGAACCTGCAGGATCATGGGACCCGCATGTCATCCTCTATGTACTATAAAACTTTCTTTTCTTGAATTATTTTTGGCTCCTCATATTTGGTCACTTGCCTTTTTCTTTCGATCTCATGCCACGTTTGAAACGTTGAGGAACCTGCTAGCTCATGGGACCCGCATGTCATCCTCTATGTCCATCGACTTTATTTTCATGGATTTTTTTTACCCCCTAATTTCTGGCTACTTTCTTTTTCTTTTGATCTCAAGCCGCATTTGAAACGTTGGGACCACTGCTGCAAAATGGGACCCGCATGTCATCCTCTATGTAAATAAAGTTTCTTTTCTTGGATTATCTTTGGCTCCTGATATTTTGTCACTTGCCTTTTTCTTTCGATCTCATGCCGCCTTTGAAACTTTAAGTAAGCTGCTGGCTCATGGGTCCCGCATGTCATCCTCTATGAACAATAAAAGTTTCCTTTCTTGGAGTTATTTTTTACCCCTAATTTCTGGCTACTTGCCTTTTTCTTTTGATCTCCTGCCCCCTTTGAAACGATGAGAACGCTGTTGGCAGGTTGGTCCCACATGTCATCCTCTATGAACAATAAAACTTTCCTTTGATGGATTTATTTTGAACCCCTAATTAATTTCTGGATATTTCCTTTTTTTCTTTTGATCCCCTGCCGCCTTGGAATCGTTGAGGATGCTGCTGCATCATGGGTCCCGCATGTCATCCTCTCAGAACGATAAATGTTTATTTTTTTATTTTTTTACCAACTGATTTTTGGTTTATTTTTTCTTTCGATCCTCTGCCGTCTTTAAAACGTTGATGATGCTGCTGGCTCATGGGTCCCCGATGTCAGCCTCCCCGTACAAAAACATGTGATATCTTGATTATTTTGCAGACAATAAACAGTGTATTTCGCTCTGAGCTATTGCAAACGGAAAAAATAAATCTTTATTTTTAAATAAACAAACTTATATGTTGAATCTCCTTGTTTTTTGTTTTTGCGAAGCATAGGACTTTCTGTTTTGGAGTGGGCTGAAATTGTACGAGTCCAAAGGCGTCAGCAGGATAGTTCGAAGGCCCAGATGGCCAGATGCAGCCCAATTGAAACCTTTCTTTTCTTGGATTTTTTTGACCCCCTGATTTCTGGCTATTCCTTTTTTTGGTCATGTGCCGCATTGGAAACGTTGAGAACTCTGCTGCTAAATGAGACCCGCATGTCATCCTCTATGTACAATAATTTCTTTTCTTGGATTATTTTTGGCTCCTGATATTTGTCACTTGCCTTTTTCTTTCCATCTTATGCCGACTTTGAAACGCTGAGACCGCTGCGGCAAAATGGGACCCACATGTCATCCTCTATGTACAATAAAAATTACTTTTCTTGGATTATTATTTTTGGCTCCTGATATTTGGTCACTTGCCTTTTTCTTTCGATCTCATGCCACCTTTGAAATGTTGAGGAACCTGCTGGCTCATGGGACCCGCATGTCATCCTCTATGTACTATAAAACTTTCTTTTCTTGGATTTTTTTCACCCTCTGATTTTCTTTTGATCCCCTGCTGCCTTGGAAACGTTGAGTAAGCTGCTGACTCATGGGACCCGCATGTCATCCTCTATGTACAATCAACTTTCTTTTTTTGGAGTTTATTTTTGACCCCCTAATTTCTGCCTACTTCCTTTTTCTTTTGGTCCTATGCCGCCTTGGCAACGTCGAGACCGCTGCTGCATGATGGGACCCGCATGTCATCCTCTATGTACAATAAAGTTTCTTTTCTTGGATCATTTTTGGCTCCTGATATTTGGTCACTTCCTTTTTCTTTCGATCCCGTGCCCCTTGGAAACGTTAAGACCACTGCTGAAAAATGGGACCCGCATGTCATACTCTATGAACAATAAAGTTTCTTTTCTTGGATTATTTTTTGCTACTGATGTTTTGGCACTTGCATTTTTCTTTCGATCTCATGCCGCCTTTGAAACGTTTAGACCGCTGCTGCAAAATGGGACCCATATGTCATCCTCTATGTACAATAAAAGTTTCTTTTCTTGGATTATTTTTTGCTCCTAATATTTGGTCACTTTCCCTTTTCTTTCAATCTCATGCCGCCTCTGAAACGTTGAGTAAGTAGCTGCCTCATGGGACCCGCATTTCATCCTCTATGTACAATAAAGTTTCTTTTCTTGGATTTTTTTACCCCCTGATTTTTGGTCACTTGCCTTTTTCTTTCGATCCTATGCCGCCTTTGAAATTGAGGAGGCTGCTGGCTCATGGGTCCCACATGTCAGCCTCTATGAACAATAAACCTTTCCTTTGTTGGATTTATTTTTTTACCCCTAATTTCTGGATATTTGCCTTTTTTTCTTTTGATCCCCTGCGGCCTTTGAAACGATGAGGACGATGCTGGCAGGTCGGTCCCACATGTCATCTTCTATGAAGAATAAAAGTTTCCTTTGTTGGATTTACTTTTGACCCCTAATTTTTGGCTATTTGCATTTTTTTCTTTTGATCCTCTGCCGACTTTGAAATGATGAGGATGTCACTGCGTATCTGTCCCACATGTCAGACTCTCTGAACTATAAATGTTTCCTTTCTATGATTTATTTTTGACCCCTATTTTCGGGATACTTGCTTCTTCTTTTTTTTGGATATCCTACCGCATTTGAAATGTTGAGGACGCTGCTGGCTCATGGGTCCCACATGGCATCCTCTTTGGACGATAAACCTTCATTTCTTGTTAATGACAGGTTTATCTGTATTATTTTTGCAGACTAATACAAGCTCTTTCGCTCCAAGATCTTGCAAGTTAATAGAATATAAATCATGGAATTATTAGGATATGTTTTAAATTTCAAATCCACTTTATGAATTTTTAAAAATACTGTGATCCATGTGGGTATGGAGCGATCAAGGATTTTCATATTGGCCATGAGCAGTTTCAAAAATTGCAACCCAATAATTCAAAATAAATACAAACAACTTTTATGTAGAATCTTCGTGTTTTTGTTTTTTGCCAATCATAGGATCTGTGGTTCTTTAGAAAAGGGCCGACATTGCATGAGCAGAAAGGCCCATTTCTAGTTATTGGGCTTCGACAGCCGGAGCAAGTAGGCCAATAGAAAATACCATGTAGATGGCCGTTGGAACCCAAAAGTATTTGTTGCCAAGACTTAGATGCCAAACTCAGCCTTATTGACATGAACCTTGCTATGCACACGACAATTTCAGTCCGATCCGTGTACGAAACACAAGATCCAAACCCTTCGTGTGAGGTAGCAGGTGGCAGCACACCTCCAGATGCTCAATCGTACATACACATATCATATAGGAGTTGTCGTATGTACATCTGTTCCGTATTGACATGTTTTTTCTTTGGTCCACAAGTGGGGTTCGCACAGTCACCTAGGTCGCTCATCTACTTCCTTGCTCGTAGTTGATGCATGTTTAGTGGCTCGCAAAGAAGAATCACCGCCCTGTGGATGTACTTTACCCTTTAGCGGCGAAAAAAATAGGAATGGTCCTCTCATGAGTATGATCAACAAGAGGTGGCTATTTTTTTTGACGTTTTCAACTGGGTAGCTAAATTGTGCGGACCAGCTTAATTTGACGTTTTCAACTGGGTAGCTACATTGTGCGGACCGCACATGCACAACCGAAGTCATGTGTTGGTATGTGCCTTCTTTTTGGCACAACAAGAGGTGGCTATATTATAAAGGACGTACACACATTGTAATTATAGTGCTGAAATAAAGTCAATCCTAAAACAGCCATGCATGGGTTATAATATGAAGGCAACACGAAATACAAAAGCAGGGCAGTGTTCAAATAAACTGATTCAAACTAGTACGTACTAAAAACAGTGTACTACTTCTCAACACTTCAAGCATAATAAAAGTGCGTCAGTGTTTTTTTAAAGGTAACACCGAACGGGCAATGTTTAAAGCAGGCTTAAACCACATAGCCACTTGTCGGACACTACCCCAACCATCTCTGGGAAGGCTGATAACTCCCACAGTCTCACCTTCATCTGGCTGGAGGTTGCAGCGCAAAATTTTAGGGTATTGATTATGAAGAAACTTCCGGTATGCTGTGTAGACGCAGTTTTTCCTCATGAATGGAACCAATGTGCCATCAGGAGCTTTGGATTCACGCTTCTTCAGGTTGGCAATGATCGGGTAATTGAGTCCGAGGAACAGAGAGTGGTTGCCGAGGCTGTTAACCTGCCTCCAAAGAGAGTCTCCTGCACGTGCAGTAGATAAGGGATCCTGCTCAAAGACGTAGGTGGCAACAGGAGGATACTGCCGTAGCTGAAGCCCATTAGCAGCATAGGGAATGTCAGGAGGTACTTTAGCATTGGCAATCCCAATGTTGTTTACTGTAAGGATGATCATCAATCGCTTGCCATCAGCAGATGGAGTGAGGAACCACGCGTACTGCTGATCATCCACCACCGGTGGCGGGATTACAAACGGGAGCATCAGGTTTTCTGCAATATTAGAAATGGAGACGAATAGGGTGTTACTGGCAACCATATTCAAACAGCAGCATTGTTCATCGTTCATGCTCACAGTATAAATACGACTATGTAAGCTAAGGACATTGGTCATTCATGTGTTCAAATCGAGTGTCCAATATATCAGTTATACTGCATCCATCCCATGAAACTAGTCTTAACTTCGCCAAAACTAGACACTAGTTAGTGTATACACAGTTATATACTACCTCTGTCCCACCGAAAGTGTCTGAGATTTGTCCAAATTCAGATGTATCTAGACAGTGAAAGCATATAGATACATTCAAATTTTGACAAATATATATCATCTTAAGTTTAAGTCCTGTGCTGTAGTTAATTCCCTTTGTCTTAAGTGATCTATTAGAGAGCTTCCCTGTGACCACCCGAAGGGTAAGAAATGTTTAACTGTATAAGTGGATTGCCTAGACCTTTCCATCAGTTCGGACTTTTGGTTGCGTTGGCTAGTCGATGAAGCTTGACATGTTGTCAGAGCCAGGGTCTCGAGTTCGAGTCCTGGCTTTCGCAATTTATCCTAAAATTGCCGCCCTTGCGATCAGTTCGGACTTTTGGTTGTGTTGGTAGTGCATTAAGCTTGACAAGAAAGAAATGCCTTTTTATAGCTAACCCCAAGTCTGGTAACATTTGCAAAATAGGTATCAGATGCAGCTATCCATTCAAAGAGAAGAATTTGCATTTTAGAGTTGAAGGTTCATAATCTCTTCTCTACTATTGATAGTGTAAAGGGTACACATGGTATTTGTTTACCTCATTTTCGCGTTCTAAAAAAGGTACGCCATATGGTTGTGCTAAGTTAAACTGATTTAAGTCTGTTCAAGTTTATCGAAAGTTATACTACCAACATCTAAAACATCAATATAGGTTCATATATTACAAAAGATATTTAGATTTTCTTTTCTCGAACACATGCCTAGTCGTGCATCATTATATATTAGAGCATACAGGATTGTAGCAAGGCTACGAAAAACTGAGAAAGCAAAAAGAAAGAACTATACATGGGACTACAGGCAGCTAACTTTGCTAGGCCCGCAGGTGCTAAATCTTATATATATATGAGGTTGTAGATATTAGTCGTAAACTTACTCAAACTTAAATAAAACTGAATTAGGAAAAAGATAACCTGAGTTATTTTGAATGAGGGGACGTCACAATCACTAATCAAAGATAATTGTGAGAAACTGAAATCTATTCAAGAAAATGGGAGAAATAATGTATCAAAAACAAAATTAATTATACCATTTTGCAGATTGTTCACCGATATAAACAAAGAACTGTTTGATCTGCATGTAGGTACATCCAATCAACGCTTTTTCCCCGATCTCTAGAAAATATAAGCTATGCATGTAATTACAAACGATTTTCTTCTATTTTTCTGTTTCTACGTTAACATTTGAGATACTTGTTAATTACATCCATATTCTGGAGTTGCATAGAGTTAGTAATTCAGAAATGCATTCACATACGGAGTATACTATGTTTGCTGATGACTGACTAGTACTAATTCATTGCAAGCAACGGTTCATTCATATTCAGATAAAGGATGTGATCGTTAAGTCATATACTTATGAAAGTCCTTATGCATCTCTCTGATGCAGATGGCGGGGGTCTCTCGTCCTCCTTTTGGAGGCAAAATCAATTAGTTATATATGAAACAATGGGTGTAAAAGGTTATCAAAAAGGGTGCCTTCATAGTGCTACGTTATCTTTTGAGATACTGGTTAATTACATCCATATTCTGCATTGGCGTAGAGTTACTAATTCAGGAATGCAATCACATACTGAGCATACTATGTTTGTTGGTGGCTAATTAGTATTACTAATTCATTGCAAGCAACGGTTCATTCATATTCAGCAAAAGGGGGTGTGATCATTAAGTCATTTAAGAAAGGTAAAATATAAACAAGGTAGTTCATTCATAACTTCATTGGTTAAGGCAGTGTATCATGCAATGCAAAAGGACTGAAAAAATACCATTTGCGGTGTCCCAGAAGTACGTGGAGCCGTCAGTTTCGTCCACCGCAAAAACGTGGCCACCAAGTTCAATGGCATCACAGTAATTTGGATAATCAGGTGCATGTGTAAGGGCCTCCAGCATTCTCCAGTCGCCACCCCCTTCAAGGTAGAAAATCGTTTTGTCGAACAAGGCGATGAGCTTGTAATCTGCTTACCTCCCACCTTTTGTGGGCACTTGGCAGATTACAATCTTCAACAAATCAATTGTTGGACCCCAGTTAAAAGAGTATGCAGGTTGATATGAAAAACTACTATGATCGATCTTCGAAGCATGTAGGGATGGAAGGGGGATATGTCGCTCGGTGTAGACATTCACGAGGCACCACTGGTACCCATGATGATCGGCGGCGGCGATCCAGTCGCCGTTCGCGCCAAGCCATTTTCTGTCGTGCATGAACGGCAGGGCGACAGAACGGCGAGGATGGTCGAGGGGCACCAGGTCGTACACGGTATCATGCAGACGAGATGCTATCGCCCCATCCCAGTGTTCATCGAACCAATAAGCAGGCGGAGGCATCAGCAGGCAGGGTTCACCCCAATGGTGCATCTTACCTTCATCCTTGCTGATCCGGTCGTAGAGCTCCCTGGAACATGCGGCAAGTCGGACGGTGTAGGTAACGTCCAGATGCGCAGCGATGAGGTCGGTGTTGTCGCCGGTGAGAGCCTCCCAGTGGCCTTCGCCGCCGCCCCGGCAAAGCCTAGAATAATTCATCACGTGAAGATGGATTTAGGTGGATGGCAGATACAACCGCGCTTGGGGATTTCGGAGGAGAGGGCGAGCGCTATGGAAGGAACGATGCGGCGTGGTGGGGATCGAGATACTGCGCGTGCGCGTGATTCTGGGAGGGTGAAGAAGAAGATGATAGACATGCAAGGGGCAAAAACTAGGTAGTACTCTAGGCTGCTGCTGCGACTGGGCGCCGATTTGACTGTTGGTATACTAGCACGCCACCCATCTATAAATTTGCGACGACGTTTGGTGCAGTGATGTCTCGTCACATCAGGTTGACCAGAGAGGTTTTTTTTTACAGTTTCCATTTCGATATATTTTTCGCCAATAATCGTAGTTCTCTACATACCAGAGACACGTACCTTAACACGTGGGCAGCATGCAACTACGCGAGCACAAAAATGGAACGAGAGATGTTTTAGAGCAGAACTTCATTTTCAATGCTTTTCTTAGCTTGGTTTGGAAACCGGACAGAGCTTCAGTGACTTGATGCTTCCAAGATACATTGTGACTATGTGCCACCATCTACCATCCATTTGAGATCCAACGTTCCAAACTATCTCTTATTTCGAAGCTAAAAAAACTATTCTGAAAATTTTGAAAAAATCCAGTAATATGTAGATGCCTTGTTTTAAAATCTATGAAGCTTGTGATTAAATAGCTTCTTACGTACTCGAGCACTAGTTCAAACTAAATATATATTTGCTCACAAACCTATAATTCAAATCGAATGAAACTATGTGTGTATATATATAGTAATAATATTAACTTTCGCCATAACTTGGGTCCCATTTATCTTGTGAAGTTTCCCACTATGTATGATGAACTGAACCTTAGCATTAAGATGGGACCAACATGTATATGCTATTGGTGTACTGATACGTCTCCGACGTATCGATAATTTCTTGTGTTCCATGCCACATTATTGATAATATCTACATGTTTTATGCACACTTTATGTCATATTCGTGCATTTTCTGGAACTAACCTATTAACAAGATGCCAAAGAGCCAGTTGCTGTTTTCTGCTGTTTTTGGTTTCAGAAATCCTAGTAATGAAATATTCTCGGAATTGGACGAAATCAACGCGCAGGGTCCTATTTTGCCACGAAGCTTCCAGAAGACCGAAGAGGAGACGAAGTGGGGCCACGAGGTAGCCAGACTATAGGGCGGCGCAGCCCAAGCCCTGGCCGCGCCGACCTGTAGTGTGGGCCCCTCGTGCCGCCTCTTTACCTGCCCTTCCGCCTACAAATAGCCTCCGTCGCGAAACCCCCAGTACCGAGAGCCACGATACGGAAAACCTTCCAGAGACGCCGCCGCCGCCAATCCCATCTCGGGGGATTCAGGAGATCGCCTCCGGCACCCTGCCGGAGAGGGGAATCATCTCCCGGAGGACTCTACGCCGCCATGGTCGCCTCCGGAGTGATGAGTGAGTAGTTCACCCCTGGACTATGGGTCCATAGCAGTAGCTAGATGGTTGTCTTCTCCCCATTGTGCTTAATTTCGGGTCTTGTGAGCTGCCTAACATGATCAAGATCATCTATCTGTAATTGTATATGTTGCGTTTGTTGGGATCCCACTAGTAGGAAAAGCCTCATCAGTGGCGCACGAAAAATGGATTCTGTGGCGCATGGGAGGTGCGCCACAGAAACGTCGCCACAAAAATAAGGTTTCTGTGGCGCACCTGCCCATGCGCCACAGAACTAAGGTTTTTGTGGCGCACTTGTTCCTAGGTGCACCACAGAAAAGGGTGCGCCACAGAATTGGTTCTAAGTGCGCCACAGAATTTGCTTGTATTATACACGATTTTGTGCTGCCTGCTATACCTATGCAGTTTATACACAGCAATACAGATACACAATACAGATACACAGGTTATATACAGCAACATTCAGATATAATATAAATATCATGTACATTGCACAGATATAACATAGACATCATCATCACATTACTTAGAGCCCGATCGAGATACATATATAGTGGCAAGTGTCAAATGTTTTGCATACAACTCTTAATTCATACAAAATTCACAATTTCGAGATACAAAGTAGTCTTCATCCGGTTCCTCCTTTGCTCCGTCATCTCTACCCACCAGGCTCGCTTGCATCGGGGTCCTTCATCCAGTTCCTACTATGATGAAAATGGAAGAAAGTGAGACCAACAAGTCCGATGCACAAGAGAAATGGAATAAATGCCTCATACATTGTTGGTCAACACAAATATTAACATTCAGGGACGGTGTAAGTGAGACCAAGTCCGATGCACAAGAGATTGATATTTGTGCTATCTTACCAGACTCACTTACGCCGCCCCCGAGTGTACAGTGACCAAACATTTTAATCATCGGCATTTTGAAAATCTCAAAGCAAATGGAATGACAAAATGGAATAAGTGCCTCATACATTGTTGGTCAACACAAATATTAACATTTAGGGATGGCGTCAGTGAGGCCAAGTCCGATGCACAAGAGATTGATATTTGTGCTATCTTACCAGGCTCACTTACGCCACCCCCAAGTGTACGGTGACCAAACATTTTAATCATCGGCATTTTGAAAATCTCAAAGCAAATGGAATGACAAAATGGAATAAGTGCCTCATACATTGTTGGTCAACACAAATATTAACATTTAGAGATGGAGTAAGAGA
Source organism: Lolium perenne (assembly GCF_019359855.2). NCBI lineage: Eukaryota > Viridiplantae > Streptophyta > Magnoliopsida > Poales > Poaceae > Lolium > Lolium perenne. Next base: position 129,856,707 of record NC_067248.2, read on the forward strand.
GGCCAAGTACGATGCACAAGAGATTGATATTTGTGCTATCTTACCAGGCTCACTTACGCCACCCCCAAGTGTACGGTGACCAAACATTTTAATCATCGGCATTTTGAAAATCTCAAAGCAAATGGAATGACAAAATGGAATAAGTGCCTCATACATTGTTGGTCAACACAAATATTAACATTTAGGGATGGTGTAAGCGAGGCCAGGTAGGATGCACAAGAGATTGATATTTGTGCTATCTTACCAGGCTCACTTACGCCACCCCCAAGTGTACGGTGACCAAACATTTTAATCATCGGCATTTTGAAAATCTCAAAGCAAATGGAATGACAAAATAGAATATGTGCCTCATACATTGTTGGTCAACACAAATACTATGGTCAGAAACCATAGTTGCAGTATACACCGCCGTATACTTTGCAGAAGGGCCCCCTTTCCCCGGTCGGCGTTCCGTCAACGGGTGCTTGACGACACAACAACGCCGATCTGCATCTCCGGCGCAGAACCACGCCAGTCCCTCGCTGTCCAGTGAACGAGTCCTTGATGCAAAGACCGTGCCGGCCTGCCCAGCATTATGCCGGGCCGTGTTGCCGCGCTTCAAGCCGTGTGTCCCGCGCCTGCAGAGAGTGCAGGGCGCGTGATCGACACGGCCTGAAGCGCGACAACAGGGTCGGCATGATGCTAGGGAGGCTGGCACCGTCTTGGCATTAAGGACTCGTTCACGCATCTTGGACGGCGAGAGAAGAAAAGTGGTGCTGCGCCGGAGAGGCATGTCGGCGTTGTTGTCTCGTCAAGGACTCGTTCACGGAACGGTGGCCAGGGAAAGGGGGGCTCGTCTACAAAGTATATTGCGGCGTATAGGTGACCAAACATTCTAATCATCGGCACTAAAATGGAAGAAAGAGCCAAGTGGTATCTCAACTAGATATCATATGCCTCATACTTTGTTGGTCGAAAGAAATATTAACATTCCGGGATGGGGTCAGTGAGGCCAGGTAGGATGCACAAGAGATTGATATTTGTGCCATCGCACCAGGCTCACTGGCCCCACCCCAGAGTGTACAAGTGACCAAACAATTTAATCATCGGCACTAAAATGGAAGAAAGGCCAATGCAATTAAGAAGTAGCTAGTATATATGAACTAAATGGAATGCCTCATACTTTGTTGGTCGAAACAAATATTAACATCCAGGGATGGAGTAAGTGAGGCCAGGTAGGATGCACAAGATATTGATATTTGTGCCATCACACCAAGCCTCACTTGCTCCACCCCCGAGTGTACGAGTGATCGACCAACCATCTAATCATCGACAAGTAAATCACTTGGGGTAATGTTAAAATGTTTGTCTCCATATTTGGGAGACATTTTTAATATTGGAGTCTAGCTAATGGAAATCAAGAACTAGTCTTGATCTCCAAATGGTGATTAGAGGGAATTTATTCATCTTAAGCAACATTAGGGACAAATGGGATCATGCAAGGGACTTGGGTCATTTGGATCATAAGGCATCAATTAAGGAGGCAACCAGGGACAAAGGGAAACATTTGATGATCCATTATCATAGGCAACAAAGCAGCAACTTTTTCCCCTCTAATCTAGCTAGAGTCCTTAAAAGAAATCCATCATAAGCATGGTCAAATACACATATATAGCATTTGGAGAGCAAACAAGCAGTAGCCATATCACTCAATCCAATAATATAGTAATTTGGATCATAAGGCATCAATTAAGGAGGCAACCAGGGACAAATTAAGGGAAACATTTGATGATCCAGTAAGTGCATGACACTTTGAGCTACCCAAGAATAAAGGCCAACAGTGGATAAACATCTGCTCAACCATTTCTTGCACTAGAGGAAAAGTAACCAACATTGAAACTTGAATAGTCGACAAGTGACACTACAAGCAGCTCACACACACATGCAAACACATGTGTTGACAGTAACTAATGGATATCAAGAACTAGTCTTGATCTCCAAATGGTGATTAGAGGGAATTTATTCATCTTAATTAAGCAACATTAGGGACAAATGGGATCATGCAAGGGACTTGGATCATTTGGATCATAAGGCATCAATTAAGGAGGCAACCAGGGACAAAGGGAAACATTTGATGATCCATTATCATAGGGACATAAGTCAAGATGCTCAAACACACATAGCATGCATGCAGCAGATGCTCCAAAGGGATTATTCATCACTTGGTATATAGACCAAGTGATGCTGGCAAAAGAGAGGCCAATCAAGAACCAGTAAATCCAGTAAGTGATAGATATGCCTAAACAAGCAACAACACATAGCATATCCCAGCTAACCAGATGAGACAAGTCTTGGTAGCCAACTGAATCACCTAGCACCACCTAGCCTTTTAAAACCATCAGAAACAGTCCTTTTTCTTCAAAGGATACCACAGTGGCATTCATTTACATGATCCCCTACTGTGGATATCTCTATTTTCATCAAAGCCAACACAAGAAATAGAAATTTATCATTACTCAGTTGAGTTCAAAACAAAGCTGGGGTACCATAAGGGATTATTCATCACTTGGTAGTAACCATCATAAGCATTCCATTTAAATCACACATTTTAGTATATGTTCTTATCCAAGTTTTTGCCTCAGCCTTTGCATCATTGGCTGAGCTAAGACATCAAGCTTCTGGCCAGGGAGCATTCTTTATTTTTAGGGAACTATATGAACTATATGCACATGATCCAGTAAGCATCCCCACTAATCAGAGCATTATAAGCATACCATAAGCTCACAAGAATCCATCAAGTAAATCATCGTGGGTCCAAAAAACTTGGGGTCAGAAAACTAATCCCAACAGAGAATTACTTGGGGTCCGGAAAACTAATCCTGTGCCAACCAAGAGCAACTATAAATATGTATGTATACAAGCCCACCAGTAGCATTTCATGCATTTAAATTCCTATGAACCAGTTAACCTCACTGAGCACAACAAGCATTTAAATGAACAGTAGCATCAAATTCCTATGAACCCATCAAGAAAATTGTTAACAGTTAACCTCACTGAGCACAACAAATGAACCAGTAGTAATAAGCCATCAAGATTAACAGTTAACCTCACTGAGCACAACAAATGAACCAGTAGCATCAAATGAACCAACCGAGCAGCAATGCATCACTAGCAGCAATGCATCCAGAGCCAACAAATGAACCAGTAGCATCAAGATTAACAGCTAAGCATCACTAGCAGCAATGCATCCAGAGCCAACCGAGCGAGCATTTCGTCGAGCACGTTGTGCTCGCGCGGGGGAGGAAGAGGGAGGGGAGGGGAGGGAGCTCACCGACGATTTGGAGAGTTGTGGAGGAGCTCACCGACGATGACGGTAGGGGTGGAGGTCGCGGCGGCTCCTCCACCTTGACGCGGCGGCGGCTCCTCCACCTTGACGCCGCGTCGGCCCCTCCTCCTCCACGCCGCAGCGGCTTGTGCTGCTGGTGGCAGGGATGGGTGGAGTGTGGCGGCATCCGGCCCTCGCGGAGGAAGGCGGCGGCGGCGGCGACAGCGACGGCAGCGCTCGCCATGGAAGGCGGCGGCGCGGGGAGAGAGGGGAGAGAGGGGAGAGGAACTTCTGTGGCGAGGGAGGGGTACGGCCTTGATATAGGTCACGTTATTTCTGTGGCGCACCGAGACAAGTGCGCCACAGAAAACATTATTTCTGTGGCGCACCGAGGCCAGTGCGCCACAGAATACGTTATTTCTGTGGCGCACCAGGTGCAGTGCGCCGTAGAAAAGGTAAAACCAATGGTTGGGCGTGACAGGATGTGGGCCCCACCAAGTTTTTGTGGCGCAGCGTTTGATGGCGTGTATTTCACACGTTCGTTGGGCAACCCCAAGAGGAAGGTATGATGCGCACAGCAGCAAGTTTTCCCTCAGAAAGAAACCAAGGTTTATCGAACCAGGAGGAGCCAAGAAGCACGTTGAAGGTTGATGGCGGCGGGATGTAGTGCGGCGCAACACCAGGGATTCCGGCGCCAACGTGGAACCTGCACAACACAACCAAAGTACTTTGCCCCAACGAAACAGTGAGGTTGTCAATCTCACCGGCTTGCTGTAACAAAGAGTTAACCGTATTGTGTGGAAGATGATTGTTTGCAGAAAACAGTAGAACAAGTATTGCAGTAGATTGTATTTCAGTAAAGAGAATTGGACCGGGGTCCACAGTTCACTAGAGGTGTCTCTCCCATAAGACAAGCAGCATGTTGGGTGAACAAATTACAGTTGGGCAATTGACAAATAAAGAGAGCATGACCATGCACATACATATTATGATGAGTATAGTGAGATTTAATTGGGCATTACGACAAAATACATAGACCGTCATCCAACTGCATCTATGCCTAAAAAGTCCACCTTCAGGTTATCATCCGAACCCCCTCCAGTATTAAGTTGCTAACAATAGACAATTGCATTAAGTATGGTGCGTAATGTAACTAGTGACTACATCCTTGAACATAGCACTAATGTTTTATCCCTAGTGGCAACAGCACAACACAACCTTAGAACTTTCTGTCACTGTCCCAGGTGTCAATGCAGGCATGAACCCACTATCGAGCATAAGTACTCCCTCTTGGAGTTACAAGCATCTACTTGGCCAGAGCATCTACTAGTAACGGAGAGCATGCAAGATCATAAACAACACATAGCATAACTTTGATAATCAACATAACAAGTATTCTCTATTCATCGGATCCCAACAAACGCAACATATAGAATTACAGATAGATGATCTTGATCATGTTAGGCAGCTCACAAGATCCGACAATGATAGCACAATGGGGAGAAGACAACCATCTAGCTACTGCTATGGACCCATAGTCCAGGGGTAGACTACTCACACATCACACCGGAGGCGACCATGGCGGCGTAGAGTCCTCCGGGAGATGATTCCCCTCTCCGGCAGGGTGCCGGAGGCGATCTCCTGGATCCCCCGAGATGGGATCGGCGGCGGCAGCGTCTCTGGAAGGTTTTCCGTATCGTGGTTCTCGGTACTGGGGGTTTCGTCACGGAGACTTTTTATAGGCGGAAGGGCAGGTCAAGAGGCGGCACGGGGGCCCCACACCACAGGCCGGCGCGGCCAAGGGGGGGGCCGCGCCGCCCTAGGGTTTGGCTCCCCGTGGCCCCTCTTCGTCTCTCCTTCGGACTTCCGGGAAGCTTCGTGAGAAAATAGGCCCCCGGGCTTTGATTTCGTCCAATTCCGAGAATATTTCCTTACTAGGATTTCTGAAACCAAAAACAGCAGAAAACAAGAATCGGCACTTCGGCATCTTGTTAATAGGTTAGTTCCAGAAAATGCACGAATATGACATAAAATGTGCATAAAACATGTAGATAACATCAATAATGTGGCATGGAACATAAGAAATTATCGATACGTCGGAGACGTATCAGCATCCCCAAGCTTAGTTTTGCTCGTCCCGAGCAGGTAAAACGATAACACAGATAATTTCTGGAGTGACATGCCATCATAATCTTGATCATACTATTTGTAAAGCATATGAAGTGAATGCAGCGATCAAAACAATGTATATGACATGAGTAAACAAGTGAATCATATAGCAAAGACTTTTCATGAATAGCACTTCAAGACAAGCATCAATAAGTCTTGCATAAGAGTTAACTCATAAAGCAATAATTCAAAGTAAAGACATTGAAGCAACACAAAGGAAGATTAAGTTTCAGCGGTTGCTTTCAACTTGTAACATGTATATCTCATGGATATTGTCAACATAGAGTAATATAATAAGTGCAATAAGCAAGTATGTAGGAATCAATGCACAGTTCACACAAGTGTTTGCTTCTTGAGGTGGAGAGAAATAGGTGAACTGACTCAACATTGAAAGTAAAAGAATGGTCCTCATAGAGGAAAAGCATCGATTGCTATATTTGTGCTAGAGCTTTGATTTTGAAAACATGAAACAATTTTGTCAACGGTAGTAATAAAGCATATGCATCATGTAAATTATATCTTATAAGTTGCAAGCCTCATGCATAGTGTACTAATAGTGCCCGCACCTTGTCCTAATTAGCTTGGACTACCGGATCATCACAATGCATTGTTTTTACCAAGTGTCACAAAGGGGTACCTCTATGCCGCCTGTACAAAGGTCTAAGGAGAAAGCTCGCATTGGATTTCTCGCTATTGATTATTCTTCAACTTAGACATCCATACCGGGACAACATAGACAACAGATAATGGACTCCTCTTTTATGCATAAGCATATAACAACAATTAATAATTTTCTCATTTGAGATTTTGAGGATTGTTGTCCAAAACTGAAACTTCCACCATGGAGCATGGCTTTAGTTAGCGGCCCAATGTTCTTCTCTAACATATGCATGCTTAACCCTATGGTGGTAGATCTCTCTTACTTCAGACAAGACGAACATGCATAGCAACTCACATGAAATTCAACAATGAAAAGTTGATGGCGTCCCAGGTGAACATGGTTATCGCACAACAAGCAACTTAATAAGAGATAAAGTGCGTAATTACATATTCAATACCACAATAGTTTTTAAGCTATTTGTCCCATGAGCTATATATTGCAAAGGTGAATGATGGAATTTTAAAGGTAGCACTCAAGCAATTTACTTTGGAATGGCGGAAAATACCATGTAGTATAGGTAGGTATGGTGGACACAAATGGCATAGTGGTTGGCTCAAGTATTTTGGATGCATGAGAAGTATTCCCTCTCGATACAAGGTTTAGGCTAGCAAGGCTTATTTGAAACAAACACAAGGATGAACCGGTGCAGCAAAACTCACATAAAAGACATATTGAAAACATTATAAGACTCTACACCGTCTTCCTTGTTGTTCAAACTCAATACTAGAAATTATCTAGACCTTAGAGAAACCAAATATGCAAACCAAATTTTAGCATGCTCTATGTATTTCTTCATTAATGGGTGCAAAGCATATGATGCAAGAGCTTAATCATGAGCACAACAATTGCCAAGTATCACATTACCCAAGACATTTATAGCAATTACTACATGTATCATTTTCCAATTCCAACCATATAACAATTTAACGAAGGAGAAACTTCGCCATGAATACTATGAGTAGAAACCAAGGACATACTTGTCCATATGCTACAGCGGAGCGTGTCTCTCTCCCATAAAGTGAATGCTAGGATCCATTTTATTCAAACAAAACAAAAAACAAAAACAAACCGACGCTCCAAGAAAAAGCACATAAGATGTGATGGAATAAAAATATAGTTTCAGGGGAGGAACCTGATAATGTTGTCGATGAAGAAGGGGATGCCTTGGGCATCCCCAAGCTTAGACGCTTGAGTCTTCTTGATATATGCAGGGGTGAACCACCGGGTGCATCCCCAAGCTTAGAGCTTTCACTCTCCTTGATCATGTTGCATCATACTCCTCTCTTGATCCTTGAAAACTTCCTCCACACCAAACTCGAAACAACTCATTAGAGGGTTAGTGCACAATATAAATTGACATATTCAGAGGTGACACAATCATTTTTAACACTTCTGGACATTGCATAATGCTACTGGACATTAGTGGATCAAAGAAATTCATCCAACTTAGCGAAAGAGGCAATGCGAAATAAAAGGCAGAATCTGTCAAAACAGAACAGTTCGTATTGACGAATTTTAAAATGACACCAGACTTGCTCAAATGAAAATGCTCAAATTGAATGAAAGTTGCGTACATATCTTAGGATCACACACGTAAATTGGCTTAATTTTCTGAGCTACCTACAGGGAGGTGGACCCAGATTCGTGACAGCAAAGAAATCTGGAACTGTGCAGTAATCCAAATCTAGTACTTACTTTTCTATCAACGGCTTAACTTGGCACAACAAAACACAAAACTAAGATAAGGAGAGGTTGCTACAGTAGTAAACAACTTCCAAGACACAAAATAAAAACAAAGTACTGTAGGTAAAAACATGGGTTGTCTCCCATAAGCGCTTTTCTTTAACGCCTTTCAGCTAGGCGCAGAAAGTGTGTATCAAGTATTATCAAGAGACGAAGTGTCAACATCATAATTTGTTCTCATAATAGAATCAAAAGGTACCTTCATTCTCTTTCTAGGGAAGTGTTCCATACCTTTCTTGAGAGGAAATTGATATTTTATATTACCTTCCTTCATATCAATGATAGCACCAACAGTTCGAAGAAAAGGTCTTCCCAATATAATGGGACAAGATGCATTGTATTCGATATCCAAGACAACAAAATCAACAGGGACAAGGTTATTGTTAACGGTAATGCGAACATTATCAACTTTACCCAAAGGTTTCTTTGTAGAATGATCAGCATAACATCCAAATAACAATTTTTCAGCGGTGGCAAGTCAAGCATATTATAAATTTTCTTAGGCATAACAGAGATACTTGCACCAAGATCACATAAAGCATTACAATCAAAATCTTTAACCTTCATCTTAATGATGGGCTCCCAACCATCCTCTAACTTTTTAGGAATAGAGGCTTCACGCTCTAGTTTCTCTTCTCTAGCTTTTATGAGAGCATTTGTAATATGATGCGTGAAAGCCAAATTTATAGCGCTAGCATTAGGACTTTTAGCAAGTTTTTGCAAGAACTTTATAACTTCAGAGATGTGGCAATCATCAAAATTCAAACCATTATAATCTAAAGCAATGGGATCATCATCCCCAATGTTGGAAAAAATTTCAGCAGCTTTATCACAGGCAGTTTCAGCAATTTTAGCAGTTTCAGGCAGTTTTTCGCGCTTTGCATTCGAAGTGGAAACATTGCTAACACCAATTCTTTTATTAGTATGAGTAGGAGGTGCAGCAACATGTGTAGCATTAGCATTACTAGTGGTGGTAATAGTCCAAACTTTAGCTATATTCTTTTCTTTAGCTAGTTTTTCATTTTCTTCTCTATCCCACCTAGCACGCAGTTCAGCCATTAATCTTATATTCTCATTAATTCTAACTTGAATGGCATTTGCTGTAGTAGTAATTTTATTATGATGATTTTCATTAGGCAAAACTTTTGATTTCAAAAGATCAACATCAATGACAAGACTATCGACTTTAGAAGCAAGTATATCAATTTTCCCAAGCTTTTCTTCAACAGATTTGTTAAAAGCAGTTTGTGTACTAATAAATTCTTTAAGCATGGCTTCAAGTCCAGGGGGTGAACTCCTATTATTGTTGTAAGAATTCCCATAAGAATTACCATAGCCGTTGCCATTATTATAAGGATATGGCCTATAGTTGTTACTAGAATTATTCCGGTAAGCATTGTTGTTGAAATTATTATTTTTAATGAAGTTTACATCAACATGTTCTTCTTGTTCAACCAATGAAGCTAATGGAACATTATTAGGATCAATATTAGTCCTATCATTCACAAGCATAGACATAATAGCATCAATCTTATCACTCAAGGAAGAGGTTTCTTCGACAGAATTTACCTTCTTACCTTGTGGAGCTCTTTCCGTGTGCCATTCAGAGTAGTTGATCATCATATTATCAAGAAGCTTTGTTGCTTCACCAAGAGTGATGGACATAAAGGTACCTCCAGCAGCTGAATCCAATAAATTCCGTGAAGAAAAATTTAGTCCTGCATAGAAGGTTTGGATGATCATCCAAGTAGTCAGTCCATGGGTTGGGCAGTTTTTAACCAGAGATTTCATTCTTTCCCAAGCTTGAGCAACATGTTCAGTATCTAATTGTTTAAAATTCATTATGCTACTCCTCAAAGATATAATTTTAGCAGGGGGATAATATCTACCAATAAAAGCATCCTTGCATTTAGTCCATGAATCAATACTATTCTTAGGCAGAGATAGCAACCAATCTTTAGCTCTTCCTCTTACTGAGAAAGGGAACAATTTTAGTTTAATAATATCACCATCTACATCTTTATATTTTTGCATTTCACATAGTTCAACAAAATTATTAAGATGGGCAGCAGCATCATCAGAACTAACACCAGAAAATTGCTCTCGCATAACAAGATTCAGTAAAGCAGGTTTAATTTCAAAGAATTCTGCTGTAGTAGCAGGTGGAGCAATAGGTGTGCATAAGAAATCATTATTATTTGTGGTTGTGAAGTCACACAACTTAGTATTTTCAGCGTTGGCCATTTTAGCAACAGTAAATAAAGCAAACTAGATAAAGTAAATGCAAGTAAACTAATTTTTTTGTGTTTTTGATATAGCAAACAAGATAGCAAGTAAAGTAAAACTAGCAACTAATTTTTTTGTATTTTGATTTAGTGCAGCAAACAAAGTAGTAAATAAAACTAAGCAAGACAAAAACAAAGTAAAGAGATTGAGAAGTGGAGACTCCCCTTGCAGCGTGTCTTGATCTCCCGACAACGGCGCGAGAAAAGAGCTTGATGGCGTGTATTTCACACGTTCGTTGGGCAACCCCAAGAGGAAGGTATGATGCGCACAGCAGCAAGTTTTCCCTCAGAAAGAAACCAAGGTTTATCGAACCAGGAGGAGCCAAGAAGCACGTTGAAGGTTGATGGCGGCGGGATGTAGTGCGGCGCAACACCAGGGATTCCGGCGCCAACGTGGAACCTGCACAACACAACCAAAGTACTTTGCCCCAACGAAGCAGTGAGGTTGTCAATCTCACCGGCTTGCTGTAACAAAGAGTTAACCGTATTGTGTGGAAGATGATTGTTTGCAGAAAACAGTAGAACAGTATTGCAGTAGATTGTATTTCAGTAAAGAGAATTGGACCGGGGTCCACAGTTCACTAGAGGTGTCTATCCCATAAGACAAGCAGCATGTTGGGTGAACAAATTACAGTTGGGCAATTGACAAATAAAGAGAGCATGACCATGCACATACATATTATGATGAGTATAGTGAGATTTAATTGGGCATTACGACAAAATACATAGACCGTCATCCAACTGCATCTATGCCTAAAAAGTCCACCTTCAGGTTATCATCCGAACCCCCTCCAGTATTAAGTTGCTAACAACAGACAATTGCATTAAGTATGGTGCGTAATGTAACTAGTGACTACATCCTTGAACATAGCACTAATGTTTTATCCCTAGTGGCAACAGCACAACACAACCTTAGAACTTTCTGTCACTGTCCCAGGTGTCAATGCAGGCATGAACCCACTATCGAGCATAAGTACTCCCTCTTGGAGTTACAAGCATCTACTTGGCCAGAGCATCTACTAGTAACGGAGAGCATGCAAGATCATAAACAACACATAGCATAACTTTGATAATCAACATAACAAGTATTCTCTATTCATCGGATCCCAACAAACGCAACATATAGAATTACAGATAGATGATCTTGATCATGTTAGGCAGCTCACAAGATCCGACAATGATAGCACAATGGGGAGAAGACAACCATCTAGCTACTGCTATGGACCCATAGTCCAGGGGTAGACTACTCACACATCACACCGGAGGCGACCATGGCGGCGTAGAGTCCTCCGGGAGATGATTCCCCTCTCCGGCAGGGTGCCGGAGGCGATCTCCTGGATCCCCCGAGATGGGATCGGCGGCGGCGGCGTCTCTGGAAGGTTTTCCGTATCGTGGTTCTCGGTACTGGGGGTTTCGTCACGGAGACTTTTTATAGGCGGAAGGGCAGGTCAAGAGGCGGCACGGGGGCCCCACACCACAGGCCGGCGCGGCCAAGGGGGGGCCACGCCGCCCTATGGTTTGGCTCCCCTGTGGCCCCTCTTCGTCTCTCCTTCGGACTTCTGGAAGCTTCGTGAGAAAATAGGCCCCTGGGCTTTGATTTCGTCCAAGTCCGAGAATAGTTCCTTACTAGGATTTCTGAAACCAAAAACAGCAGAAAACAGCAACTGGCACTTCGGCATCTTGTTAATAGGTTAGTTCCAGAAAATGCACGAATATGACATAAAGTGTGCATAAAACATGTAGATAACATCAATAATGTGGCATGGAACATAAGAAATTATCGATACGTCGGAGACGTATCAGCGTTTCATAGTGCGCCACAAAATTAAGCTATTTCTGTGGCGCACCCAGAATGGTGCGCCACAAAATAATATTCTGTGGCGCATTTTTAGTGGTGCGCCACAAAACTAAGCTTTGCCTATAAGGGTTTTCCTACTAGTGTCCGATGAATAGAGAATACTATGTTATGTTGATTATCAATTCATGTCTATGTGTTGTTTATGATCTTGCATGCTCTCCGTTGCTAGTAGATGCTCTGGCCAAGTAGATGCTTGTAACTCCAAGAGGGAGTATTTATGCTCGATAGTGGGTTCATGTCTCCGTGAATCTGGGGGAGTGACAGAAACCTCTAAGATTATGGATGTGCTGTTGCCACTAGGGATAAAACATTGGTGCTATGTTCGAGGATGTAGTTACTGATTACATTACGCGCAATACTTAATGCAATTGTCTGTTGTTAGCAACTTAATACTGGAGGGGGTTCGGATGATAACCTGAAGGTGGACTTTTTAGGCATAGATGCATGCTGGATAGCGGTCTATGTACTTTGTCGTAATGCCAAATTAAATCTCACAATACTTATCATGACATGTATGTGCATTGTTATGCCCTCTCTATTTGTCAATTGACCAACTGTAATTTGTTCACCCAACATGATGTTTATCTTATGGGAGAGACACCTCTAGTGAACTGTGGACCCCGGTCCTATTCTTTACATCGCATACAATCTACTGCAACACTGTTCTACTGTTTTCTGCAAACAATCAATTTCCACACAATACGGTTAATCCTTTGTTACAGCAAGCCGGTGAGATTGACAACCTCACTGTTTCGTTGGGGCAAAGTACTTTGGTTGTGTTGTGCAGGTTCCACGTTGGCGCCGGAATCTCTGGTGTTGCGCCGCACTACATCCTGCCGCCATCAACCTTCAACGTGCTTCTTGACTCCTACTGGTTCGATTAAACCTTGGTTTCTTACTGAGGGAAACTTGCCGCTGTGCACATCACACCTTCCTCTTGGGGTTCCCAACGGACGTGTCAACTACACGCATCAAGCAAATTTCTGGCGCCGTTGCCGGGGAGATCAAGACACGCTGCAAGGGGAGTCTCCACTTCCCAATCTCTTTACTTTGTTTTTGTCTTGCTTTATTTTATTTACTACTTTGTTTGCTGCATTATATCAAAACACACAAAAAAATTAGTTGCTAGCTTTACTTTATTTACTGTCTTGCACTCTATATCAAAAACACAAAAAAATTAGTTACTTGCATTTACTTTATCTAGTTTGCTTTATTTACTATTGCTAAAATGAGTAATCCTGAAGTTGAAGTTCGTACGTTTAAGCAACGAGGGGGAGAATGTTTAAGAGATGCTTGGTATAGAATTAGTAATGCCCATAATAGGTGCACTAAGAAACACTCCACCACTATTTTACTCAGAAATTTTTATGTTGGTGTCTCTAGCTGGAATAGGTATGTTCTTGATAGTCTCACGAAAGGTAACTTCCTAAGTACTCCTGCATTAGAAGCTAGCTGCATTATTGAGAGTCTATTTGGAATACCCCCTGTTGATGAAGTTAAAACTGAAATCTCTCTTGAAGATATTATGAAAAAATTGGGAACCATAGAGAAAATTTTTCCAAGTATTGAAACTAAAGTGGAAATGTTACTTGATAAAACTGATGAACTTGATAAATCCTTAGAAGGAATTGATGAAAGAATTAGTGTCCTAGGAACTTGTGTTGTCCATGATGATCAAACCAATAGGATTGGCGAACTTGAAAAAGCTATGGGAACCTTGAGTTCAACATTTTCTTCTCTTAAATATAAGGAGAAAGCTTATGTGGGTAAGGAGCAAAAGTTTATGTATGTCTCTAAAGTGCCTAAACCAAAGAAATATTATTATAGGCCTAAAATTGAGAAAGCCCTTAGTACCACTATGGATGGGGGAGCTTGTGATAACAACACTTCGTCTCTTGATAATACTTGATACACACTTTCTGCGCCTAGCTGAAAGGCGTTAAAGAAAAGCGCTTATGGGAGACAACCCATATTTTTACTACAGTACTTTGTTTTTATTTTGTGTCTTGGAAGTTGTTTACTACTGTAGCAACCTCTCCTTATCTTAGTTTAGTGTTTTATTGTGCCAAGTAAAGTCGTTGATAGTAAAGTTCATACTAGATTTGGATTACTGCGCAGAAACAGATTTCTTTGCTGTCACGAATCTGGGCAGTTTTCTCTGTAGGTAACTCAGAAAATTATGCCAATTTACGTGAGTGATCCTCAGATATGTACACAACTTTCATTCAATTTGAGCATTTTCATTTGAGCAAGTATGGTGCCTCGATAAAATTCGTCAATACGAACTGTTCTGTTTTGACAGATTCTGCCTTTTATTTCGCATTGCCAGTTTTGTTATGTTCGATGGATATTTCGATTCCATTGACTTTCAGTAGCTTTGTGCAATGTCCAGAAGTGTTAAGAATGATTATGTCACCTCTGAACATGTATATTTTGATTGTGCACTAACCCTCTAATGAGTTGTTCTAAGTTTGGTGTGGAGGAAGTTTTCAAGGATCAAGAGAGGGAGATGATACAACATGATCAAGGAGAGTGAAAGCTCTAAGCTTGGGGATGCCCCGGTGGTTCACCCCTGCATATTCTAAGAAGACTCAAGTGTCTAAGCTTGGGGATGCCCAAGGCATCCCCTTCTTCATCGACAACATTATCAGGTTCCTCCCCTGAAACTATATTTTTATTCCATCACATCTTATGTGCTTTTCTTGGAGCGTCGGTTTGTTTTTGTTTTTGTTTTGTTTGAATAAAATGGATCCTAGCATTCACTTTGTGGGAGAGAGACACGCTCCGCTGTTGCATATGGACAAGTATGTCCTTAGGCTTTACTCATAGTATTCATGGCGAAGTTTCTTCTTCGTCAAATTGTTATATGGTTGGAATTGGAAAATGCTACATGTAGTAATTCTAAAATGTCTTGAATAATTTGATACTTGGCAATTGTTGTGCTCATGTTTAAGCTCTTGCATCATATACTTTGCACCCATTAATGAAGAAACACCTAGAGCTTGCTAATTTGGTTTGCATATTTGGTCTCTCTAAAGTCTAGATAATTTCTAGTATTGAGTTTGAACAACAAGGAAGACGGTGTAGAGTCTTATAATGTTTTCAATATGTCTTTTATGTGAGTTTTGCTGCACCGCTTCATCCTTGTGTTTGTTTCAAATAAGCCTTGCTAGCCTAAGCCTTGTATCGAGAGGGAATACTTCTCATGCATCCAAAATCCTTGAGCCAACCACTATGCCATTTGTGTCCACCATACCTACCTACTACATGTTATTTCTCCGCCATTCCAAAGTAAATTGCTTGAGTGCTACCTTTAAATTCCATCATTCGCCTTTGCAATATATAGCTCATGGGACAAATAGCTTAAAAACTATTGTGGTATTGAATATGTACTTATGCACTTTATCTCTTATTAAGTTGCTTGTTGTGCGATAACCATGTTTCTGGGGACGCCATCAACTATTCTTTGTTGAATATCATGTGAGTTGCTATGCATGTCCGTCTTGTCTGAAGTAAGAGAGATCTACCACCTTATGGTTAAGCATGCATATTGTTAGAGAAGAACATTGGGCCGCTAACTAAAGCCATGATTCATGGTGGAAGTTTCAGTTTTGGGCATATATCCTCAATCTCATATGAGAATAATAATTGTTGCCACATGCTTATGCATTAAAGAGGAGTCCATTATCTGTTGTCCATGTTGTCCCGGTATGGATGTCTAAGTTGAGAATAATCAAAAGCGAGAAATCCAAAATGCGAGCTTTCTCCTTAGACCTTTGTATAGGCGGCATGGAGGTACCCCATTGTGACACTTGGTTAAAACATGTGTATTGCGATGATCCGGTAGTCCAAGCTAATTAGGACAAGGTGCGGGCACTATTAGTATACTATGCATGAGGCTTGCAACTTGTAAGATATAATTTACATAACTCATATGCTTTATTACTACCGTTGACAAAATTGTTTCATGTTTTCAAAATAAAAGCTCTAGCACAAATATAGCAATCGATGCTTTCCTTTTTGAAGGACCATTCTTCTACTTTTATTGTTGAGTCAGTTCACCTATCTCTCTCCACCTCAAGAAGCAAACACTTGTGTGAACTGTGCATTGATTCCTACATATTTGCATATTGCACTTGTTATATTACTCTATGTTGACAATATCCATGAGATATACATGTTACAAGTTGAAAGCAACCGCTGAAACTTAATCTTCCTTTGTGTTGCTTCAATGCCTTTACTTTGAATTATTGCTTTATGAGTTAACTCTTATGCAAGAATTATTGATGCTTGTCTTGAAGTACTATTCATGAAAAGTCTTTGCTATATGATTCACTTGTTTACTCATGTCATTACCATTGTTTTGATCGCTGCATTCATTACATATGTTTACAAATAGTATGATCAAGGTTATGATGGCATGTCACTCCATAAATTATCTTTGTTATCGTTTTACCTGCTCAGGACGAGCAGAACTAAGCTTGGGGATGCTGATACGTCTCCGACGTATCGATAATTTCTTGTGTTCCATGCCACATTATTGATAATATCTACATGTTTTATGCACACTTTATGTCATATTCGTGCATTTTCCGGAACTAACCTATTAACAAGATGCCGAAGAGCCAGTTGCTGTTTTCTGCTGTTTTTGGTTTCAGAAATCCTAGTAACGAAATATTCTCGGAATTGGACGAAATCAATGCCCAGGGTCCTATTTTGCCACGAAGCTTCCAGAAGACCGAAGAGGAGACGAAGTGGGGCCACGAGGTGGCCAGACTATAGGGCGGCGCGGCCCAAGCCCTGGCCGCGCCGACCTGTAGTGTGGGCCCCTCGTGCCGCCTCTTTACCTGCCCTTCCGCCTACAAATAGCCTCCGTCGCGAAACCCCCAGTACCGAGAGCCACGATACGGAAAACCTTCCAGAGACGCCGCCGCCGCCAATCCCATCTCGGGGGATTCAGGAGATCGCCTCCGGCACCCTGCCGGAGAGGGGAATCATCTCCCGGAGGACTCTACGCCGCCATGGTCGCCTCCGGAGTGATGAGTGAGTAGTTCACCCCTGGACTATGGGTCCATAGCAGTAGCTAGATGGTTGTCTTCTCCCCATTGTGCTTAATTTCGGGTCTTGTGAGCTGCCTAACATGATCAAGATCATCTATCTGTAATTCTATATGTTGCGTTTGTTGGGATCCGATGAATAGAGAATACTATGTTATGTTGATTATCAATTCATGTCTATGTGTTGTTTATGATCTTGCATGCTCTCCATTACTAGTAGATGCTTGTAACTCCAAGAGGGAGTATTTATGCTCGATAGTGGGTTCATGTCTCCGTGAATCTGGGGGAGTGACAGAAACCTCTAAGATTATGGATGTGCTGTTGCCACTAGGGATAAAACATTGGTGCTATGTTCGAGGATGCAGTTACTGATTACATTACGCGCAATACTTAATGCAATTGTCTGTTGTTAGCAACTTAATACTGGAGGGGGTTCGGATGATAACCTGAAGGTGGACTTTTTAGGCATAGATGCATGCTGGATAGCGGTCTATGTACTTTGTCGTAATGCCCAATTAAATCTCACAATACTTATCATGACATGTATGTGCATTGTTATGCCCTCTCTATTTGTCAATTGCCCAACTGTAATTTGTTCACCCAACATGCTGTTTATCTTATGGGAGAGACACCTCTAGTGAACTGTGGACCCCGGTCCTATTCTTTACATCGCATACAATCTACTGCAACACTGTTCTACTGTTTTCTGCAAACAATCATCTTCCACACAATACGGTTAATCCTTTGTTACAGCAAGCCGGTGAGATTGACAACCTCACTGTTTCGTTGGGGCAAAGTACTTTGGTTGTGTTGTGCAGGTTCCACGTTGGCGCCGGAATCTCTGGTGTTGCGCCGCACTACATCCCGCCGCCATCAACCTTCAACGTGCTTCTTGACTCCTACTGGTTCGATTAAACCTTGGTTTCTTACTGAGGGAAACTTGCCGCTGTGCGCATCACACCTTCCTCTTGGGGTTCCCAACGGACGTGTCAACTACACGCATCATGTACCCACATGCACGACAGAGGAATGAGAGATAAATTATTTTTGATTGCTAGTTGTTTGATTCTACGGGATTTTTTCCTACACCAGCTAGTTGTTTGATTCATGGGAACATATCCTATAGGAAATAATCCTATAGAAAATAAACATGAGGTCATATCTCATTGATAATTCCTTTGGCTGAATCAAAGAGAACTCATCTTCCTACAGGATTCGACTAGGCATGCCATACTAATCATATGTTTTTCCTATTCCTACGAATCATGCAGCCCAAGGAAATATTACTTGTGGATAACCTCCACTACAACCTTATCAACTACTTTTTCCTTGTAGATAGGTCTTGTGGACAACATAGGGGATGCTCTTATCCTTTTGCATAGCGGTGAAGCTTGACAAGAAAGGTTGGAGGGACAACAAGCTCAGAGAAAGTAAAATGAGCTAATATTACGCTGAATTTTACAAATAACATAGGCTTAATTTTTCTAGGTTGGGCGGGACACGGCTCGGTTTTGCTTCAACTAAGACTAGCCACAATGGGAGTATCATAGGTAGTAGTAGTATCATGCATGTCATGTAGGTATAAATCTTATGTGGCACATCAATTAATGATGAGAGAGGTGAAATTAGTATCATAGGTAGATACAGTATCATAGCACGTAAAACTAGAAATTTTAGACGCAAACACATCATGTACACATATTTGCATTGAGATTCTACAAAACATTAAATAGAATGGAACTATGATACTAATTCATGATACTATGCATTGTAGGTGTTGTATCATAAACTAGTATCATACTCCCTCCGTCCATAAATAAGTGGACGTGCGGGATTTTCAAGGTAAATTAGTAAAAAGAGAGAAAAATTGCATTGGGAAGATGCAACCAACATCTCTCTCCTCTTTAATTATTTCATCTCCAATAGGCTAAGTGCATGTACAAAATTAAGATAACATGTGTTAAATATTATTGGGTTTGATTTCCATGTGATGAGAGAGAAATAACTTTTGCTAATTTAAAGTACATTGGGAACATAGAAGTACACTCTTTCATGGACAAAGTTTGAGGCTAGATGTCCACTTATTTGAGGACGGAGGGAGTATGTATGATACTAGTCTATGATACTTCCCATTGTGACTAGTCTAAGTGCTTTTGCACAATGAACACTAGCTATGCACAGACCTCAAAAAACACTTCTACATCATTCTACTATTCACACCTTTTTTTTCTAATAGAACTACGTACCATTGTTTTTAATATAATCTTGTGACGAGAGTATATATTTCTAAAATAGTAATTTATGTTTCGCATAAGCTCAAAGAGGGGTACTTAATTATGAGAGATATCTTTCAACTAATACGTTGTAGGAGTACTTTAATTATGTGAGCTATCGTGTGAAATGCTTACTAGAATGAGTACAAAAGGTGTTTGATAACATTAGAGGCCACACGCCCAGTGTAGCCTGCATTGTAGGAGCATTACATCAATTTAACAACTACGGAGGAGTAGCCTAGGTAGAGATAACAGGCAAAGGAAATAGTTCAACAGATAGTACAACACAACTACGGAAAGGGAGTAGCCTAGGTAGAGATAAACATGCAAATGAAATAGTTCAACAGATACAAATCTTGCATTGCAACATGAGTATTACATAAAGTACATCAGCCCTTCTTTCTGGACCTGTGACGCGAAGGCAGGTTCCATTGCCGGGCGTTGGCGAAGCTTGGGATGAACCACAACGGAACCTGCCGCCATGTCCATCTAATGTTGGTTTGGAAACCAACAAAGATGCCTTCGTAATTCAAACCGAAGCGGCAAATTTACGGAGAAGGAGGATATGCAAGGCCCTCTTGCATGGTGCGATGTGTAAACAGAGTTGCTTCTCACCATATTTGGACGGTCATGTTCTGCCCCGTCTTCTCTTTGGAATGATAATCGGATAGTTCACTCCAAGGAAGAGAGAATATGATCCAAGGGAAATAATCCTCCTCCATGGCCTCGGTGGCATCAATCGATCGGTGTCCATGCTGTACACCTCGCAGCCAAGTAAACCCTTACCATACCCGCTAATAGCGCGACCATGACGACCCTCAGAGGTAGCAGCAGCAGGTAAAATACGAACCAATCCAGTATAATTCCGCCCGTCAGTAACGCTCCAGGTATGGACCAGAAAAAGTCTAGGACCATCAGGAGATCGTGCTAACCACCAGGAGCCAAGATTTTACCGACCTTGTTCATCAAGTTCTGGCGGAATAGGTGCCGTGCTGATCAACAAAGGACCTTGCAAAGGAAAGCATAGCTTGAAGTCAGTTCAGCAAAACTTGATTAGTTCATTACATACATGAATAATGATACTAGCTAAAATACTGCCTCCGATCCAAATTAATTGACTCAACTGGATGTATCTAGCTAGATATGCACAAATTAATTGACTCAAGTTTGTCTAGCTAGATGCACTCGCTAGACAAAGCTGAGTCAATTTGATTTGGATATGAGGGAGTACTTTATTTTGACTCAAAGGCATATCGCTGCTGATTTTGATTGAATATAGAGGGGGAAAGGTACAGGCATGACACGAAAACTGCACAACAAAAAGAAAAAGGCTAAAGCTATATCTGAAACTAGCAGGTAATAGCGAAAACACATCATATGAGATGAGAAAAATTACCCCAAGAAAGTTGATTCCATGCATAAACTTCGCCTGTCTGAGTTACAGCAAATACAATACCCTTGTGGATGATTGCATCGGAGTAGCCGAACACTAAGAACTGGTTGTCAAGAACTGTCCATCGGCTAGAAGCACAGTGAAGGACTGCAATTGCCGCGTTGAAGATGGCAAGAACAGAGAAACTAGTATAATTTGAAGCAGCTGTTGGAACTCGGCAAATAGCTATCTTCAGCAGTTGAAGATGTTGATCATTAGACTCGAACACAAGTTTATCCGGGGTGGATTTAAACTCACGTATTGCTGGTAGAGGAATCCGGCGACCAGTGTACACATTGACAAGCTCCCAATTCCAGGGAAAGCCAAGAAGAGCGATCCAATCTCCATTCGCGCCTGCCCATATGCCCGTACCACCATCTGGAATCACGGCATCGGAAGAGATCCTGTCCAGTGGCGTCAGTTGGCACAATGTACAATCGCGCTCTTTCCAATCCTGCTGCTCGCCCTTCTGCGCACCCTGCAGCATGAACTTGACGGCGCGGTAGAAGCGCATTTGCGCAGAGGGTACCTGAGTTTGGTGAAGATGAAGAACACATGGCAAGCCAAATGGCTGAGATGCAGGTAGAGCTACACTTTGTGTTGCTGAATCATGATAAAACTTGCATGAACCGACGAGGCTCGCGGCGGTGATGACATCGCATCGAGATGCGATTTCTTCAAAGGGGCCATCAGCAAACACCCAAGATCTGCCACTCTCATTGATCGATCTCGCCATTGGAAGGATGCGGTCAAGTGGGTGTGGGGGTGTGGGAGTGGGAGGCTGGCGTTTGGGTATGAGGTATTGGAGGACAGTGCGAGCGGCAGCTGGTAGAGCGATATGGATAAAAGTCCACAACTCCTACTAGTACCATCAAACAGGTGGCTCGAGATGATCCGAAAAAGGCATGGCGGCGGTGGTGCAGGGGCTGATGGTGTAGGCGGGGTCGCCAGAGAAGATGGAGATGAAAAAGACGGAGAGGCAGGCAAAAAAACAGTTTGAATTGACATCAATATACGAGTACTACGGGCGTGCCTTCTCTCTCTGGTCTCTGCTGCACTTACTGCACCTGTCGTGAAGGCGTGTGACCCGAGAAGAAGCTAATGTACTGTATAGCTGTCCTTGCACGCCGTGGAGCTGTATTTTGTCTCATCAAATCAGCTCTGGACAGTTTCAGCAGAGAAAAGATCCTTTGCCATCATCATGATATATTACCACGCTCACTGCAAAGGCACACATTCATCTTGTACTACCATATACTGTACTGCTCTATATGTTGCACAAACCACCACTTGGACATTTTTTTTGCAGATTCCACCAGTGCCTCTCGCAGTCCTCGTTTTTTCGGCAAAATAGACAGAAATAACCCAAAGTCAACAAGATTGGGAAAACAAAATTTTGACATACTAGTAGCAAGATTGGGTTATTTTTGTCCAAATTCTCGTTTTTTTTCTCTTGGCTGCCCTACCCTTGAATCCATGTCACTTACGTGTGTTGCCCATGCGTCAGATCCCACACTTCAGTGAGCACAAGTGACGTGCTGTACCTACGCAAACTCCCAGCGATCTTCTTTGTCAAGAGAAGACGCATCAAGATTCAAGACCCGGTCGCATTTCTTGCTTTCAGCCTGGGGTCCTCCATGTAAAAGTTAGGGATTTAGATGTAATCTCATGCTTATTTTGTGTGTTGTTGTAAACTGTTGATTTTTTTATGTCCATTTGAATCTTGGTCAAATCCTAGGTTTGACCTAGATTTAAACAAGTTTAAAACATGAAAATGAAAAAGTAAGCCTGGATCCTTCTTAGTCACTCTAAAATGAAGCTTTTGGGAGGTTTTCGAAATTTCCATGTTTGAAACCCAAAACCACCTCTCTTCATGCTTGACTACATAAGACAAAGTTTAGGGGTTAGGGGGTAGATACATGATTTGTATAGTTTGAATATGTCTAGATCTTGGTCAAATCCTAGGTTTGACCAAAAGTCTAGACCTTGTTTATCAACTTAAATGCTTACTATATGACATAAGAAGACTATGTGCTCTGGTTTTTCATTTATCTAATTTTTTTTGAATTTTATGCCCATTTGTATCTTGGTCAAATCCCAGGTTTGACCAGGATTCAAACAAGTTTAAAACATGAAAATGAAAATGTGTAAGCATGGATCCTTCTTAGTCACTCTAAAATGAAGCTTTTGGGAGGTTCTTGAAATTTCCATGCATGTTTGAAACCCAACACCACTCTTCTTCATGCTTGACTTCATAAGACAGAGTTTAGGGTTAGGGGTAGATACATGATTTTTTGTTTTGAATATGTCTAGACCTTGTTTATCAACTTGAATGTTTACTATATGACATAATTAAGAAGGCTATGTGCTTTGGTTTTTCATTCTTTAGATTTTTTGTCTGGATTTTTATGCCCATTTGAATCTTGGTCAAATCCTAGCTTTGAACAAGATTTAAACAAGTTTAAAACATGAAAATAAAATGGTAAGAATGGATCCTTCTTATTCTCCCTAAAATGAAGCTTTTGGGGTTTTTTGAAATTTCCATGTTTCAAACCCAAAACCGCCACTTCTCTTTCATGCTTGACTTCATAAGACAGAGTTTAGGGCTAGGGGTAGATATATACATGATTTTTCTGGTTTGAATATGTCTAGACCTTGTTTATCATCTTGAATGCTTACTATATGACATAAGAATGCTATGTGCTTTGGTTTTTCATTCTTCTCATTTTTTCTGAAGAATCTTGGTCAAATCCTAGGTTTGACCAAGATTAATTTAAACAAGTTTAAAACATGAAAATGAGAAGAGAAGCCTGTATCATCCTTCTTAGTCACTCTAAAATGAAGCTTTTGGGAGGTTTTTGAAATTTCCATGTTTGAAACCCAAAACCACCTCTCTTCATGCTTGACTACATAAGATAAAGTTTAGGGGTTAGGGGGTAGATACATGATTTGTATAGTTTGAATATGTCTAGATCTTGTTTATCAACTTAAATGCTTACTATATGACATAAGAAGACTATGTGCTCTGGTTTTTCATTTATCTAATTTTTTTTGAATTTTATGCCCATTTGTATCTTGGTCAAATCCCAGGTTTGACCAGGATTCAAACAAGTTTAAAACATGAAAATGAAAATGTGTAAGCATGGATCCTTCTTAGTCACTCTAAAATGAAGCTTTTGGGAGGTTCTTGAAATTTCCATGCATGTTTGAAACCCAACACCACTCTTCTTCATGCTTGACTTCATAAGACAGAGTTTAGGGTTAGGGGTAGATACATGATTTTTTGTTTTGAATATGTCTAGACCTTGTTTATCAACTTGAATGTTTACTATATGACATAATTAAGAAGGCTATGTGCTTTGGTTTTTCATTCTTTAGATTTTTTGTCTGGATTTTTATGCCCATTTGAATCTTGGTCAAATCCTAGCTTTGACCAAGATTTAAGTAAGTTTAAAATATGAAAATGAAAAAGGTAAGCATAGATCCTTCTTAGTCGCTCTAAAATGAAGCTTTTGGGAGGTTTTTGAAATTTCCATGTTTGAAACCCAAAACCACTTCTCTTCATGCTTGACTTCATTCATAAGATAGAGTTTAGGGGTTAGGGGTATAGATACATGATTTGTCTGGTTTGAATATGTCTAGACCTTGTTTATCTATTTGAATGTTTACTATATGACATAAGAAGAGGCTATGTGCTTTGGTTTTTCATTTTTTCAATTTTTCTGAATTTTTATGCCCAATTGAATCTTGGTCAAATCCTAGGTTTGACCAAGATTTAAACAAGTTTAAAACATGACAATGAAAAGGTAATTAATCATGGATCCTTCTTAATTAATCAGTCAGTCTAATTAAAATGAAGCTTTTGGGAGGTTTTTCAAATTTCCATGTTTGAAACATAAAACCACACTTCTTTTCATGCTTGACTTCATTTATACGACACACAGTTAGGGTTAGGGGGTACATGACTTGTTTGATTTGAATGTGTCTAGACCTTGTTTATGAACTTGAATGCTTACTATATGACATAAGAAGATTATGTGCTTTCGTTTTTTATTTTTATTTTATTTTTTATTTTATGCTCATTTGAATATTGGTCAAATCCTAGGTTTGACCAAGATTTAAACAAGATTAAAACATCAAAATGAAAGGGTAAGCCTGGATCCTTCTTATGCACTCTAAAATGAAGCTTTTGGGGTTTTTTAAAATGATCCTTCTTAGTCCATGTTTGAAACCCGAAACCACTTCTCTTCATGCTTGACTTCATAAGACAGAGTTTAATTAGGGTTAGGGGTATAGATACATGATTTGTCTGGTTTGAATATGTCTAGATCGACCTTGTTTAACAATTTGAATGCTTACTATATGACATAAGAAGACTATGTACTTTGGTTTTTCATTTTTTTAATTTTTTTAATTTTCTGCCAATTTGGATCTTGGTCAAATCCTAGGTTTGAACAAGATTTAAACAAGTTTAAAACATGAAAATAAAATGGTAAGAATGGATCCTTCTTATTCTCCCTAAAATGAAGCTTTTGGGATTTTTTGAAATTTCCATGTTTCAAACCCAAAACCGCCACTTCTCTTTCATGCTTGACTTCATAAGACAGAGTTTAGGGCTAGGGGTAGATATATACATGATTTTTCTGGTTTGAATATGTCTAGACCTTGTTTATCATCTTGAATGCTTACTATATGACATAAGAATGCTATGTGCTTTGGTTTTTCATTCTTTTGATTTTTTCTGAAGAATCTTGGTCAAATCCTAGGTTTGACCAAGATTAATTTAAACAAGTTTAAAACATGAAAATGAGAAGACAAGCCTGTATCATCCTTCTTAGTCACTCTAAAATGAAGCTTTTGGGAGGTTTTTGAAATTTCCATGTTTGAAACCCAAAACCACCTCTCTTCATGCTTGACTACATAAGACAAAGTTTAGGGGTTACGGGGTGTAGATACATGATTTGCATAGTTTGAATATGTCTAGACCTTGTTTCTCAACTTTAATGCTTACTATATGACATAAGAAGCTTTTGGGATGTTCTTGAAATTTCCATTTTTGAAACCCAAAACGACTTCTCTTCATGCTAGACTTCATAAGATCGACCGAGTTTAGGGTTAGGGGGTAGATACATTATTTGTCTGGTTTGAATATGTCCAAACCTTGTTTATCAACTTTTGAATGCTTACTATATGACATAAGAAGATTATGTGCTTTCGTTTTTTATTTTTCTATTTTTTATTTTATGCTCATTTGAATATTGGTCAAATCCTAGGTTTGACCAAGATTTAAACAAGATTAAAACATGAAAATGAAAGGGTAAGCCTGGATCCTTCGTATGCACTCTAAAATGAAGCTTTTGGGGTTTTTTAAAATGATCCTTCTTAGTCCATGTTTGAAACCCGAAACCACTTCTCTTCATGCTTGACTTCATAAGACAGAGTTTAATTAGGGGTTAGGGGTATAGATACATGATTTGTCTGGTTTGAATATGTCTAGATCGACCTTGTTTAACAACTTGAATGCTTACTATATGACATAAGAAGACTATGTACTTTGGTGTCATTTTTTTCATTTTTTTAATTTTCTGCCCATTTGAATCTTGGTCAAATCCTAGGTTTGAACAAGATTTAAACAAGTTTAAAACATGAAAATAAAATGGTAAGCATGGATCCTTCTTAGTCTCCCTAAAATGAAGCTTTTGGTTTTTTTTTTGAAATTTCCATGTTTCAAACCCAAAACCGCCACTTCTCTTTCATGCTTGACTTCATAAGACAGTGTTTAGGGTTAGAGGTAGATATATACATGATTTTTCTGGTTTGAATATGTAGACCTTGTTTATCATCTTGAATGCTTACTATATGACATAAGAATGCTATGTGCTTTGGTTTTTCATTCTTTTGATTTTTTCTGAAGAATCTTGGTCAAATCCTAGGTTTGACCAAGATTTAAACAAGTTTAAAACATGAAAATGAGAAGGGGGGCCTGTATCATCCTTCTTATTAATTAGTCACTCTAAAATGAAGTTTTTGGGAGGTTTTTGAAATTTCCATGTTTGAAACCCAAAACCACTTCTCTTCATGCTTGACTTCATAAGACAGAGTTTAAGGGTTAGGGGGTAGATACATGATTTGTCTGGTTTGAATATGTCTAGACCTTGTTTATCAACTTTAATGCTTACTATATGACATAAGAAGACTATGTGATTTAGTTTTTCATTTTTCTGTTTTTATTTTATTTTTCTGCCCATTTGAATCTTGTTGGTCAAATCCTAGGTTTGACCAAGATTTAGACAAGTTTAACACGTGAAAACGAATAAGTAAGCCTGGATCCTTCTTAGTCACTCCAAAATGTACCAATTGATAGATGGGTTAACTTTGCTTCATGGAAAAAATAATGTCATGTAATTAAATGAGTTAACTTGGATTTCCTACGCTTGAATCCATAGGAAACTTTGTTCTAATGCACTATAATAATCAACCGAGTTTTTACACCAACAGGTCTGTCACTTATGTGTGGTGCCCACGCGTGAGGTCCCACACTTCAGTGAGCACAAGTCACGTGCAATAGGTACGCAAACTCCCAGCCATCTTCTTTGTCAAGAGAAGACGCATCAGGATGCGTATTGGAAGTCTCTGGGTCCTTCAGGATCCTTCGGTTGTCCCTCTCACACACAAAAAAAATCTCTCTCATTCTTGGCCTTGCTCGACTCGCTCGCTCGCACCTCCCTGCTCACTGACAAACCCTGCACAATAGTCAACATTGTCACCCGAAAAAGGGGAGACACCATAATGTTCTCCCTTCTTCTGACCTTCCGAGTGATCCCTCTTCCTCCGAGTTTCACTAGCTAGACGGGCAAACACACATGTGCTGCATAGTAATAATAAAAAGGTAGAAAAATCGATATACGAATCTATAATTAAATAGGTTTAACTAGGGTTTTGCCCAGTACTACAGATCAAGGTTCAAAAAAATCCAACTACGGGGTTCGAACAACACGATTCTAATCAAAGAATTTTTTCTACCTCATCCAAATGGCCTCAAACTATAGGGTTAGCATCTATCTAGTGCAGTATGTGTGAAAATGTATGCACTATGTGTGCTATAACTTGTATGTCTTTCAAATTTGAACCAAATTTGAATAAGTTTGAAATATTTGAAAAGGGGCTTTTGGCTTAAACGTTTGAAACCCAAAACGACTTTTCTTCATGCTAGACTTCATAAGACCGAGTTTAGGGTTAGGGGGTAGATACATGATCTGTCTGGTTTGAATATGTCTAAACCTTGTTTATCAACTTTAATGATAACTATATGACATAAGAAGACTATGTGCTTGGGTTTTTCATTTTTCTGTTTTTTTTAAATTTTATGCCCATATATTTGAATCTTGGCCAAATCCTAGGTTTGACAAAGATTTAAACAAGTTTAAAACATGAAAATGAAAAGGGAAGCCTGTATCCTTCTTAATTAGTCACTCTAATATGAAGTTTTTGGGAGGTTTTTGAAATTTCCATGTTTGAAACCCAAACCACTTCTCTTCATGCTTGACTTCATAAGAAAGAGTTTAGGGTTAGGGGTAGATACATGATTTCTATGGTTTGAATATGTCCAAACCTTGTTTATCAACTTGAATATGCTTACTATATGACGTACATAAGAAGACTATGTACTTTGGTTTTTCAGTTTTCTATTTTTTTAAATTTTCTGCCCACTTGAATCTTGGTCAAATTAATCCTAGGGTTGACCATGATTTAAACAAGTCTATAACATGAAATGAAAAGGTAAGCATGGATCCTTCTTAGTCACTCTAAAATGAAGCTTTTGGCGGGATGTGTTCTTGAAATTTCCATGTTTGAAACCCAAAACGACTTCTCTTCATGCTAGACTTCATAAGATTGACCGAGTTTAGGGGTTAGGGGTATAGATACATGATTTGTCTGGTTTGAATATGTCTAAACCTTGTTTATCAATTTGAATGCTTACAATGTGACATAAGAAGAGGCTATGTGCTTTGGTTTTTCATTCTTTTGATTTTTTTCCGAATTTTTATGCCCATTTGAATCTTGATCAAATATATCCTAGGTTTGACCAAGATTTAAACAAGTTTAAAACATGACAATGAAAAGGTATTTAATCATGGATCCTTCTTAATTAATCAGTAAGTCTAATTAAAATGAAGCTTTTGGGAGGTTTTTCAAATTTCCATGTTTGAAACCCAAAACCACACTTCTTTTCATGCTTGACTTCATTTATAAGACACAGTGTAGGGTTAGGGGGTACATGACTTGTTTGATTTGAATGTGTCTAGACCTTGTTCATGAACTTTTGAATGCTTACTATATGACATAAGAAGATTATGTGCTTTCGTTTTTTTTTTTATTTTTTTTTTATTTTATGCTCATTTGAATATTGGTCAAATCCTAGGTTTGACCAAGATTTAAACAAGATTAAAACATCAAAATGAAGGGGTAAGCCTGGATCCTTCTTATGCACTCTAAAATGAAGCTTTTTTTTTAAATGATCCTTCTTAGTCCATGTTTGAAACCCGAAACCACTTCTCTTCATGCTTGACTTCATAAGACAAAGTTTAATTAGGGGTTAGGGGTATAGATACATGATTTGTCTGGTTTGAATACGTCTAGATCGACCTTGTTTAACAACTTGAATGCTTACTATATGACATAAGAAGACTATGTACTTTGGTTTTTCATTTTTTTAATTTTTTTAATTTTCTGCCCATTTGAATCTTGGTCAAATCCTAGGTTTGAACAAGATTTAAACAAGTTTAAAACATGAAAATAAAATGGTAAGAATGGATCCTTCTTAGTCTACCTAAAATGAAGCTTTTTTTTTTTTTGAAATTTCCATGTTTCAAACCCAAAACCGCCACTTCTATTTCATGCTTGACTTCATAAGACAGAGTTTAGGGTTAGGGGTAGATATATACATGATTTTTCTGGTTTGAATATGTCTAGACCTTGTTTATCATCTTGAATGCTTACTATATGACATAAGAACGCTATGTGCTTTGGTTTTTCATTTTTTGATTTTTTCTGAAGAATCTTGGTCAAATCCTAGGTTTGACCAAGATTTAAACAAGTTTAAAACATGAAAATGAGAAGGGGAGCCTGTATCATCCTTCTTATTAATTAGTCACTCTAAAATGAAGCTTTTGGGAGGTTTTTGAAATTTCCATGATGTTTGAAACCCAAAACCACCTCTCTTTATGCTTGACTACATAAGACAAAGTTTAGGGGTTAGGGGTAGATACATGATTTGCATAGGTTGAATATGTCTAGACCTTGTTTCTCAACTTTAATGCTTAGTACTATATGACATAGGAAGCTTTTGAGATGTTCTTGAAATTTCTATGTTTGAAACCCAAAACGACTTCTCTTCATGCTAGACTTCATAAGATCTCCCGAGTTTAGGGTTAGGGGGTAGAGATACATTATTTCTCTGGTTTGAATATGTCCAAACCTTGTTTATCAACTTGAATGCTTACTATATGACATAAGAAGACTATATGCTTTTGTTTTTCCTTTTTCTGAGTTTTTTTTTTGAATTTTATGCCGATTTGAATCTCTTGGTCAGATCCTAGGTTTGACAAATTAAAATTTAAACAAGTTTAAAATATGAAAATGAAAAGGTAAGCATGGATCCTTCTTAGTAACTCTAAATGAAGCTTTTGGGAGGTTTTTGAAATTTCCATGTTTGAAACCGAAAACCACTTCTCTTCATGCTTGACTTCATAAGACAGAGTTTAGGGTTAGGGGGTAGATACATGATTTGTCTGGTTTGGATATATCTAGACCTTGTTTATCAACTTGAATGCTTACGATATGACATAAGAAGACTATGTGATTTGGTTTTTCATTTTTTCTGATTTTTTTGAATTTTGTGCCCACCCATTTGTATGTTGGTCAAATCCTAGGTTTGATAATAATTTAAACAAGTTTAAAACATGAAAATGAAAAGGGAAGCATGTATCCTTCTTAGTCACTCTAAAATGAAGTTTTTGGGAGGTTTTTGAAATTTCCATGTTTGAAACCCAAAACCACTTCTCTTCATGCTTGACTTCATAAGACAGAGTTTAAGGGTTAGGGGGTAGATACATGATTTGTCTGGTTTGAATATGTCTAGACCTTGTTTATCAACTTTAATGCTTACTATATGACATAAGAAGACTATGTGATTTAGTTTTTCATTTTTCTGTTTTTATTTTATTTTTCTGCCCATTTGAATCTTGTTGGTCAAATCCTAGGTTTGACCAAGATTTAGACAAGTTTAACACGTGAAAACGAATAAGTAAGCCTGGATCCTTCTTAGTCACTCCAAAATGTACCAATTGATAGATGGGTTAACTTTGCTTCATGGAAAAAATAATGTCATGTAATTAAATGAGTTAACTTGGATTTCCTACGCTTGAATCCATAGGAAACTTTGTTCTAATGCACTATAATAATCAACCGAGTTTTTACACCAACAGGTCTGTCACTTACGTGTGGTGCCCACGCGTGAGGTCCCACACTTCAGTGAGCACAAGTCACGTGCAATAGGTATGCAAACTCCCAGCCATCTTCTTTGTCAAGAGAAGACGCATCAGGATGCGTATTGGAAGTCTCTGGGTCCTTCAGGATTTTTCGGTTGTCCCTCTCACACACAAAAAAAATCTCTCTCATTCTCGGCCTCGCTCGACTCGCTCGCTCGCTCGCACCTCCCTGCTCACTGACAAACCCTGCACAATAGTCAACATCGTCACCGAAAAAGGGGAGACACCATAATGCTCTCCCTTCTTCTGACCTTCCGAGTGATCCCTCTTCCTCCGAGTTTCACTAGCTAGACGGGCAAACACACATGTGCTGCATAGTAATAATAAAAAGGTAGAAAAATCGATATACGAATCTATAATTAAATAGGTTTAACTAGGGTTTTGCCCAGTACTACAGATCAAGGTTCAAAAAAATCCAACTACGGGGTTCGAACAACACGATTCTAATCCAAGAATTTTTTCTACCTCATCCAAATGGCCTCAAACTATAGGGTTAGCATCTATCTAGTGCAGTATGTGTGAAAATGTATGCACTATGTGTGCTATAACTTGTATGTGTTTCAAATTTGAACCAAATTTGAATAAGTTTGAAATATTTGAAAAGGGGCTTTTGGCTTAAACGTTTGAAACCCAAAACGACTTCTCTTCATGCTAGACTTCATAAGACCAAGTTTAGGGTTAGGGGGTAGATACATGATCTGTCTGGTTTGAATATGTCTAAACCTTGTTTATCAACTTTAATGCTAACTATATGACATAAGAAGACTATGTGCTTGGGTTTTTCATTTTTCTGTTTTTTTAATTGTATGCCCATATATTTGAATCTTGGCCAAATCCTAGGTTTGACAAAGATTTAAACAAGTTTAAAACATGAAAATGAAAAGGGAAGCCTGTATCCTTCTTAATTAGTCACTCTAATATGAAGTTTTTGGGAGGTTTTTGAAATTTCCATGTTTGAAACCCAAAACCACTTCTCTTCATGCTTGACTTCATAAGAAAGAGTTTAGGGTTAGGGGTAGATACATGATTTGTATGGTTTGAATATGTCCAAACCTTGTTTATCAACTTGAATATGCTTACTATATGACGTACATAAGAAGACTATGTACTTTGGTTTTTCAGTTTTCTTTTTTTTTAAATTTTCTGCCCACTTGAATCTTGGTCAAATTAATCCTAGGGTTGACCAGGCCATGATTTAAACAAGTCTATAACATGAAATGAAAAGGTAAGCATGGATCCTTCTTAGTCACTCTAAAATGAAGCTTTTGGGATGTGTTCTTGAAATTTCCATGTTTGAAACCCAAAAGGACTTCTCTTCATGCTAGACTTCATAAGATTGACCGAGTTTAGGGGTTAGGGGTATAGATACATGATTTGTCTGGTTTGAATATGTCTAGATCGACCTTGTTTAACAACTTGAATGCTTACTATATGACATAAGAAGACTACGTACTTTGGTTTTTCATTCTTTTCATTTTTTTAATTTTCTGCCCATTTGAATCTTGGTCAAATCCTAGGTTTGAACAAGATTTAAACAAGTTTAAAACATGAAAATAAAATGGTAAGCATGGATCCTTCTTAGTCTCCCTAAAATGAAGCTTTTGTTTTTTTTTGAAATTTCCATGTTTCAAACCCAAAACCGCCACTTTTATTTCATGCTTGACTTCATAAGACAGAGTTTAGGGTTAGGGGTAGATATATACATGATTTTTCTGGTTTGAATATGTCTAGACCTTGTTTATCATCTTGAATGCTTACTATATGACATAAGAATGCTATGTGCTTTGGTTTTTCATTCTTTTGATTTTTTCTGAAGAATCTTGGTCAAATCCTAGGTTTGACCAAGATTTAAACAAGTTTAAAATATGAAAATGAGAAGGGGGGCCTGTATCATCCTTCTTATTAATTAATCACTCTAAAATGAAGTTTTTGGGAGGTTTTTGAAATTTCCATGTTTGAAACCCAAAACCACTTCTCTTCATGCTTGACTTCATAAGACAGAGTTTAAGGGTTAGGGGGTAGATACATGATTTGTCTGGTTTGAATATGTCTAGACCTTGTTTATCAACTTTAATGCTTACTATATGACATAAGAAGACTATGTGATTTAGTTTTTCATTTTTCTGTTTTTATTTTATTTTTCTGCCCATTTGAATCTTGTTGGTCAAATCCTAGGTTTGTCCAAGATTTAGACAAGTTTAACACGTGAAAACGAATAAGTAAGCTTGGATCCTTCTTAGTCACTCCAAAATGTACCAATTGATAGATGGGTTAACTTTGCTTCATGGAAAAAATAATGTCATGTAATTAAATGAGTTAACTTGGATTTCCTACGCTTGAATCCATAGGAAACTTTGTTCTAATGCACTATAATAATCAACCGAGTTTTTACACCAACAGGTCTGTCACTTACGTGTGGTGCCCACGCGTGAGGTCCCACACTTCAGTGAGCACAAGTCACGTGCAATAGGTACGCAAACTCCCAGCCATCTTCTTTGTCAAGAGAAGACGCATCAGGATGCGTATTGGAAGTCTCTGGGTCCTTCAGGATCCTTCGGTTGTCCCTCTCACACACAAAAAAAAATCTCTCTCATTCTCGGCCTCGCTCGACTCGCTCGCTCGCACCTCCCTGCTCACTGACAAACCCTGGACAATAGTCAACATCGTCACCCGAAAAAGGGGAGACACCATAATGCTCTCCCTTCTTCTGACCTTCCGAGTGATCCCTCTTCCTCCGAGTTTCACTAGCTAGACGGGCAAATACACATGTGCTGCATAGTAATAATAAAAAGGTAGAAAAATCGATATACGAATCTATAATTAAATAGGTTTAACTAGGGTTTTGCCCAGTACTACAGATCAAGGTTCAAAAAAATCCAACTACGGGGTTCGAACAACACGATTCTAATCCAAGAATTTTTCTACCTCATCCAAATGGCCTCAAACTATAGGGTTAGCATCTATCTAGTGCAGTATGTGTGAAAATGTATGCACTATGTGTGCTATAACTTGTATGTCTTTCAAATTTGAACCAAATTTGAATAAGTTTGAAATATTTGAAAAGGGGCTGTTGGCTTAAACGTTTGAAACCCAAAACGACTTCTCTTCATGCTAGACTTCATAAGACCGAGTTTAGGGTTAGGGGGTAGATACATGATCTGTCTGGTTTGAATATGTCTAAACCTTGTTTATCAACTTTAATGCTAACTATATGCCATAAGAAGACTATGTGCTTGGGTTTTTCATTTTTTTGTTTTTTTTAATTTTATGCCCATATATTTGAATCTTGGCCAAATCCTAGGTTTGACAAAGATTTAAACAAGTTTAAAACATGAAAATGAAAAGGGAATCCTGTATCCTTCTTAATTAGTCACTCTAATATGAAGTTTTTGGGAGGTTTTTGAAATTTCCATGTTTGAAACCCAAAACCACTTCTCTTCATGCTTGACTTCATAAGAAAGAGTTTAGGGTTAGGGGGTAGATACATGATTTGTATGGTTTGAATATGTCCAAACCTTGTTTATCAACTTGAATATGCTTACTATATGACGTACATAAGAAGACTATGTACTTTGGTTTTTCAGTTTTCTATTTTTTTAAATTTTCTGCCCACTTGAATCTTGGTCAAATTAATCCTAGGGTTGACCATGATTTAAACAAGTATATAACATGAAATGAAAAGGTAAGCATGGATCCTTCTTAGTCACTCTAAAATGAAGCTTTTGGCGGGATGTGTTCTTGAAATTTCCATGTTTGAAACCCAAAACGACTTCTCTTCATGCTAGACTTCATAAGATTGATCGAGTTTAGGGGTTAGGGGTATAGATACATGATTTGTCTGGTTTGAATATGTCTAGACCTTGTTTATCAATTTGAATGCTTACTATGTGACATAAGAAGAGGCTATGTGCTTTGGTTTTTCATTCTTTTGATTTTTTTCTGAATTTTTATGCCCATTTGAATCTTGATCAAATATATCCTAGGTTTGACCAAGATTTAAACAAGTTTAAAACATGACAATGAAAAGGTATTTAATCATAGATCCTTCTTAATTAATCAGTAAGTCTAATTAAAATGAAGCTTTTGGGAGGTTTTTCAAATTTCCATGTTTGAAACCCAAAACCACACTTCTTTTCATGCTTGACTTCATTTATAAGACACAGTGTAGGGTTAGGGGGTACATGACTTGTTTGATTTGAATGTGTCTAGACCTTGTTCATGAACTTTTGAATGCTTACTATATGACATAAGAAGATTATGTGCTTTCGTTTTTTTTTTAATTTTTTTTATGCTCATTTGAATATTGGTCAAATCCTAGGTTTGACTAAGATTTAAACAAGATTAAAACATCAAAATGAAAGGGTAAGCCTGGATCCTTCTTATGCACTCTAAAATGAAGCTTTTTTTTTAAAATGATCCTTCTTAGTCCATGTTTGAAACCTGAAACCACTTCTCTTCATGCTTGACTTCATAAGACAGAGTTTAATTAGGGGTTAGGGGTATAGATACATGATTTGTCTGGTTTGAATATGTCTAGATCGACCTTGTTTAACAACTTGAATGCTTACTATATGACATAAGAAGACTATGTACTTTGGTTTTTCATTTTTTTCATTTTTTTAATTTTCTGCCCATTCGAATCTTGGTCAAATCCTAGGTTTGAACAAGATTTAAACAAGTTTAAAACATGAAAATAAAATGGTAAGCATGGATCCTTCTTAGTCTACCTAAAATGAAGCTTTTTTTTTGAAATTTCCATGTTTCAAACCCAAAACCGCCACTTCTATTTCATGCTTGACTTCATAAGACAGAGTTTAGGGTTAGGGGTAGATATATACATGATTTTTCTGGTTTGAATATGTCTAGACCTTGTTTATCATCTTGAATGCTTACTATATGACATAAGAATGCTATGTGCTTTGGTTTTTCATTTTTTGATTTTTTCTGAAGAATCTTGGTCAAATCCTAGGTTTGACCAAGATTTAAACAAGTTTAAAACATGAAAATGAGAAGGGGAGCCTAGCTGTATCATCCTTCTTATTAATTAGTCACTCTAAAATGAAGCTTTTGGGAGGTTTTTGAAATTTCCATGTTTGAAACCCAAAACCACCTCTCTTCATGCTTGACTACATAAGACAAAGTTTAGGGGTTAGGGGGTAGATACATGATTTGCATAGGTTGAATATGTCTAGACCTTGTTTCTCAACTTTAATGCTTAGTACTATATGACATAAGAAGCTTTTAAGATGTTCTTGAAATTTCCATGTTTGAAACCCAAAACGACTTCTCTTCATGCTAGACTTCATAAGATCGACCGAGTTTAGGGTTAGGGGGTAGAGATACATTATTTGTCTGGTTTGAATATGTCCAAACCTTGTTTATCAACTTGAATGCTTACTATATGACATAAGAAGACTATATGCTTTTGTTTTTCCTTTTTCTGAGTTTTTTTTTGAATTTTATGCCGATTTGAATCTCTTGGTCAGATCCTAGGTTTGACAAATTAAGATTTAAACAAGTTTAAAATATGAAAATGAAAAGGTAAGCATGGATCCTTCTTAGTCACTCTAAAATGAAGCTTTTGGGAGGTTTTTGAAATTTCCATGCATGTTTGAAACCGAAAACCACTTCTCTTCATGCTTGACTTCATAAGACAGAGTTTAGGGTTAGGGGGTAGATACATGATTTGTCTGGTTTGGATATATCTAGACCTTGTTTATCAACTTGAATGCTTACGATATGACATAAGAAGACTATGTGATTTGGTTTTTCATTTTTTGGATTTTTTCTGAAGAATCTTGGTCAAATCCTAGGTTTGACCAAGATTTAAACAAGTTTAAAACATGAAAATGAGAAGGGGAGCCTGTATCATCCTTCTTAATTAGTCACTCTAAAATGAAGCTTTTGGGAGGTTTTTGAAATTTCCATGTTTGAAACCCAAAACCACCTCTCTTCATGCTTGACTACATAAGACAAAATTTAGGGGTTAGGGGGTAGATACATGATTTGCATAGTTTGAATATGTCTAGACCTTGTTTCTCAACTTTAATGCTTAGTACTATATGACATAAGAAGCTTTTGGGATGTTCTTGAAATTTCCATGTTTGAAACCCAAAACGACTTCTCTTCATGCTAGACTTCATAAGATCGACCGAGTTTAATTAGGGTTAGGGGGTAGAGATACATTATTTGTCTAGTTTGAATATGTCGAAACCTTGTTTATCAACTTGAATGCTTACTATATGACATAAGAAGACTATATGCTTTTGTTTTTCCTTTTTCTGAGATTTTTTTTGAATTTTATGCCGATTTGAATCTCTTGGTCAGATCCTAGGTTTGACAAATTAAGATTTAAACAAGTTTAAAATATGAAAATGAAAAGGTGAGCATGGATCCTTCTTAGTCACTCTAAAATAAAGCTTTTGGGAGGTTTTTGAAATTTCCATGTTTGAAACCGAAAACCACTTCTCTTCATGCTTGACTTCATAAGACAGAGTTTAGGGTTAGGGGGTAGATACATGATTTGTCTGGTTTGGATATATCTAGACCTTGTTTATCAACTTGAATGCTTACGATATGACGTACATAAGAAGACTATGTACTTTGGTTTTCCAGTTTTCTATTTTTTTAAATTTTCTGCCCACTTGAATCTTGGTCAAATTAATCCCAGGGTTGACCATGATTTAAACAAGTCTATAACATGAAATGAAAAGGTAAGCATGGATCCTTCTTAGTCACTCTAAAAATGAAGCTTTTGGGATGTGTTCTTCAAATTTCCATGTTTGAAACCCAAAACGACTTCTCTTCATGCTAGACTTCATAAGATTGACCGAGTTTAGGGTTAGGGGTAGATACAGGATTTGTATGGTTTGAATATGTCAAAACCTTGTTAATTTATCAACTTGAATGCTTACTATATGACATAAGAAGACTATATGCTTTGGTTTTTCATTTTTCTGATTTTTTATGAATTTTATGCCCATTTGAATCTTTTGGTCAAATCCTAGGTTTGACAAAGATTTAAATGAGTTTAAAATATGAAAATGAAAAGGTAAGCATGGATCCTTCTTATTAGTCACTCTAAAATGAAGCTTTTGGGAGGTTCTTGAAATTTCCTTGTTTGAAACCCAAAACCACTTCTCTTCATGCTTGACTTCATAAGACAGAGTTTAAGGGTTAGGAGGTAGATACATGATTTGTCTGGTGTGAATATGTCTAGACCTTGTTTATCAACTTTAATGCTTACTATATGACATAAGAAGACTATGTGATTTAGTTTTTCATTTTTCTGTTTTTATTTTATTTTTCTGCCCATTTGAATCTTGTTGGTCAAATCCTAGGTTTGACCAAGATTTAGACAAGTTTAACACGTGAAAACGAATAAGTAAGCCTGGATCCTTCTTAGTCACTCCAAAATGTACCAATTGATAGATGTGTTAACTTTGCTTCATGGAAAAAATAATGTCATGTAAATGAGTTAACTTGGATTTCCTACGCTTGAATCCATAGGAAACTTTGTTCTAATGCACTATAATAATCAACCGAGTTTTTACACCAACAGGTCTGTCACTTACGTGTGGTGCCCACGCGTGAGGTCCCACACTTCAGTGAGCACAAGTCACGTGCAATAGGTACGCAAACTCCCAGCCATGTTCTTTGTCAAGAGAAGACGCATCAGGATGCGTATTGGTCAAATCCTAGGTTTGACCAAGATTTAAACAAGTTTAAAACATGAAAATTAGAAGGGGAGCCTGTATCATCCTTCTTATTAATTAATTAGTCACTCTAAAATGAAGCTTTTGGGAGGTTTTTGAAATTTCCATGTTTGATACCCAAAACCACCTCTCTTCATGCTTGACTACATAAGACAAAGTTTAATTAGGGGTTAGGGGGTAGATACATGATTTGCATAGTTTGAATATGTCTAGACCTTGTTTCTCAACTTTAATGCTTAGTACTATATGACATAAGAAGCTTTTGGGATGTTCTTGAAATTTCCATGTTTGAAACCCAAAACGACTTCTTTTCATGCTAGACTTCATAAGATCGACAGGGGTAGATACACGATTTGTATGGTTTGGATATATCTAGACCTTGTTTATCAACTTGAATGCTTACGATATGATATAAGAAGACTATGTGATTTGGTTTTTCATTTTTCTGTTTTTTTGAATTTTGTGCCCACCCATTTGTATCTTGGTCAAATCCTAGGTTTGATAATGATTTAAACTTGTTTAAAATATGAAATGCAAAGCTAAGCATGGATCCTTCTTAGTCACTCTAAAATGAAGCTTTTTGGAGGTTTTGAAATTTCCATGTTTGAAACCCAAAACCACTTCTCTTCATGCTTGACTTCATAAGAGTTTAGGGTTAGGGGGTAGATACATGATTTGTATGGTTTGAATATGTCCAAACCCTGTTTATCAACTTGAATATGCTTACTATATGACGTACATAAGAAGACTATGTACTTTGGTTTTTCATTTTTCTAATTTTTTTTAATTTTCTGCCCATTTGAATCTTGGTTAAATCCTAGGGTTGACCATGATTTAAACAAGTTTATAACATGAAATGAAAAGGTAAGGATGGATCCTTCTTAGTCACTCTAAAATGATCCTCTTGGGAGGTTTATGAAATTTCCATGTTTGAAACCCAAAACCACTTCTCTTCATGCTTGACTTCATTCATAAGATAGAGTTTAGGGGTTAGGGGTATAGATACATGATTTGTCTGGTTTGAATATGTCTAGACCTTGTTTAACAACTTGAGTGCTTACTATATGATATAAGAAGACTATGTACTTTGGTTTTTTATTTTTCTGATTTTTTTAATTTTCCGCCCATTTGAATCTTGGTCAAATCCTAGGTTTGACCAAGATTTAAACAAGTTTAAAACATGAAAATAAAATGGTATACATGGATCCTTATTAGTCTCCCTAAAATGAAGCTTTTGGGGTTTTTTGAAATTTCCATGTTTGAAACCCAAAACCACTTCTCTTCATGCTTGACTTCATAATTAAGACAAAGTTTAATTAGGGTTAGGTGTAGATATATACATGATTTTTCTGGTTTGAATATGTCTAGACATTGTTTATCAACTTGAATGCTTACTATATGGCATAAGAATAATGCTATGTGCTTTGGTTTTTCATTCTTTTAATTTTTTCTGAAGAATCTTGGTCAAATCCTAGGTTTGACGAAGATTTAAACAAGTTTAAAACATGAAAATGAGAAGGGAAGCCTGTATCCTTCTTAGACGTCACTCTAAAATGAAGCCTTTGGGAGTTTTTTGAAATTACCATGTTTGAAACCCAAAACCACCTCTCTTCATGCTTGACTTCATAAGACAGAGTTTAGGGGTTAGGGGGTAGATACATGATTTGCATAGTTTGAATATGTCTAGACCTTGTTTCTCAACTTTAATGCTTACTATATGACATAAGAAGACTATATCAGAGGGGTAGATACATTTTAAACTTGAAACCCAAAACGACTTCTCTTCATGCAAGACTTCATAAGATCGACAAGGGGTAGATACATGATTTGTCTGGTTTCGATATAGCTAGAGCTTGTTTATCAACTTGAATGCTTACTATATGACACAAGAAGACTATCTGCTTTTTTTTCTAATTTTTTTTAATTTTGTGCCCATTTGTATCTTGGTCAAATCCTAGGTTTGACAATGATTTAAACAAGTTTAAAATATGAAAATACAAAGGTAAGCATGGATCCTTCTTAGTCACTCTAAAATGTGGCTTTTGGGAGGTTTTTGAAATTTTCGGCCATGTTTGAAACCCAAAACCACTTCTCTTCATGCTTGACTTCATAAGACAGAGTTTAGGGGTTAGGGGTTTATAGATACATGATTTGGCTGGTTTGAATATGCCTAGACCTTGTTTAACAAATTGAATGCTTACTATATGACATAAGAAGACTATGTACTTTGGTTTTTCATTTTTCTGATTTTTTTTTATTTTTTGCCCATTTGAATCTTGGTCAAATCCTAGGTTTGACCAAGATTTAAACAAGTTTAAAACATGAAAATAAAATGGTAAGCATGGATCCTTCTTAGTCACCCTAAAATGAAGGTTTTGGGGGGGTTTTGAAATTTCCATGTTTTAAACCCAAAACCACTTCTCTTCATGCTTGACTTCATAAGACAGAGTTTAGGGTTAGGGTTGAGGTAAAACTGAGTATATTGCACTAGGCAGTATTAGTACTCAAGGGGAAAACTGAGCACACAAAAAATGCTAAATTTCCAGGGTTAGACTCGAGTACGCGTGTTGCGGTGCAGAAGTGGAAGACGTGCAATTGTTGACGCGTAGACGCGGGTCGCAGTGCAGAAGTCGAAGACGTGCAATCGTGGACACGTGTCGCGTTGCAGAAGCCCAAGACGTGCAGACGATCAATGGTGGACGCTTAGGACGCGGGTTGCGTTAACCAACCCTCGCCTTTATAGACGCCTCCTCGCACTCTCTCTGTCACTCACACTAGCTGATGCAACGCCTCCTCTCACGTCCCATCATCTTCTCCAAAGCAAAAAAACCCTCTCCCTCTCTGCCGGCGAGATGTGCAAGGAGAATGCGAATCCCATCGTTAATGACGCCGTCGGCTCCAAGCGCGACGCCTCCCTCTTCGACGCCGTCCCCTCAACGGTCGTCACCGCCGCCGGTGGCGGTCGGATCCCGCCGGGATGGGACCCCTATGAGGAGGTGCCTTACATCTCGCCTCTGAACCCCTACGACACCTGCATGGACGACCCATGGAACGAGGTAACTATGGGTTGCTCCCTTTTTTGTTCCCCATTCCTCTTTGAACCCTATTTTTGCTGGTTCCCTAGTAACTATTAGTGCCGATCTGTAGATGGTTGAGTATTGGGTTAATATTTGCGCCGATTTTATTCCATTTTGCTTTGATCCCTTCTTGATTTCATTTAAGATTTGGAGTTCGGCCGTTCGGTTAATTTATGCAAGTAATAATGGGATCTCAATCAGTTAATTTATGGGATCTCAGTCAGTTATTTTATGCACGAATCAAAAGATATCAACCGTTTAATTTTGCAAATATTCTAGAATCTGTTCAAAATCAGATCTGGAATCTGTTTCTTTGCCTATGATGAATCGTTGGGCACAAATTTTTACAGAGTGGGTTCAGCGAACCATTGCTGTGTACAAATCTGTTGTGCATGAGCTATGGTTCGCTAACACCATCCCTGTAGACATATAATCGTGTCCACTCTAACTGAGGCTGGCTCTGTTTTTCCTTACTTTGTTATCATGCACGTTAGTCATCGTTGCATCTCATTCACTAATAGTTCCCGTTTGATAGCTGTCTGGCAGTGACGTCGGCAGCGACGACGAGCACCATGACGTCAAGACTCGCCAGGTGCTGCGGAGGCTGCAGGTCGGCCAGTACGTCTCCTACTTCGCCAAGGGTGTCTACAGGTGCCCCTTCTGCACTAGGAGGCTCGGCCGCACTGACTTCAACTGCCTCCTCACGCATGCCGAGAACATCGGCAACACCAACCCCAAGGTCGGCGCGTCGGTGAACCCCCACTCCTTCCGCGCCAAGCACATGGCGCTCGGCATGCACCTCCGCAGCATCCAGCGGGTGGAGATCTCCGCCGGGCGCATGCCTCCGCTCAAGCCCAAGGCTCCCAAGGGGAGCAACAAGTGGAGGCAGAGGCAGATGGGGTAGGCGGAGTCTGGACATGTCTTCTCTTCTGCAAAGCAGCTTCTATTTTGTTGTTAGCAAGGGATCCCTTGTTGTTATGTTGTTAGTATGATGGTGTTGTGAAGAACCTCGAACCTGTTGGCTGCTGTGTATGCAGCTTATTATCTAGGGAGGGATCCCTATTATCTATCCCTATTCTACTATATTTTGTTGGCCCTACTTTGTTTTCTCGATTTACTATTACTGTGAATTTGTCGTACGGAGTACATTACCCTGGAGATTTGCTTCTAGATTTAACTACATACATATGGACCAGAGGGAGTACTAGATTTGCTGCCATATTGGGCAAACAACGAGGGCCAAAAGGCACAAATAATTGAAGAAAGACAGAAATGCAAGCTTCTCTAGATTTGATACTAATTTGGTTAATAAAGACAAAGAGACAGAGGGGGAAAAGGTGCTCTTAAAAATGCCAATTCGCGCCGAGAGAGACAGAACCCAGCTCCTGCTCACGTACAACCAAACGCGGTCTCGTCTGTCCCACGCGGTCCCTTTCTACTAGCCCCACACGTCGACACGGAACGGTCAACTAAACTGGAATCCTCCCGCCTGAGCTCCTTCTGCGGGTTACAAATAAGGGCTTGGCGAAAACTGAGGAAAAACATAAGGCAATCTTATTGACTAATATAGCTGCTTAATTAATAAAAGGATTAGCTACAACGTGCTCAGTTTGCCCATTTATTAAGGTATAAGACTGGCAGGAGAGAAAGTAATCGCTAGTTTCTCATTTTGCCCCTGCATGCTCGCACGATTAAAGCTCCTTCCGCACGCGCTGGACTCCTCGTTTCCTTAAACCTCCTCGTTTCTCGGGATAGACCAACAGTTTTTCAGGATCTTGGGTTTTTTTTTTGACAATCAATACCACATATATTCATAGCAACAAATAGTACATGGTAGAGATACATGAACT
This sequence comes from Lolium perenne, assembly GCF_019359855.2. NCBI lineage: Eukaryota > Viridiplantae > Streptophyta > Magnoliopsida > Poales > Poaceae > Lolium > Lolium perenne. Next base: position 129,900,681 of record NC_067248.2, read on the forward strand.
GACTCCAACGATTACAAAATAAAGTCTAAAAGATAGTAACAAATCTTCGAGGTCTTCAATTTTTTCTTCTTCCAGAACACAATCTTGTACTTTTCCGAAGGCAGCCAAAAATAGATAACTAACCATAGACCTGTAGATACCGATGAAAGTTCTCCCATAATTTTTTGAGCCGCAATGCCAAAGCTGCGTGCACGCACGCAACCATTAAAGCAGTCATACAACATCGGCAAGAGTACCAACACCAGTATATCAGGGAATAATAACCGACTAGCTTTGTCATCGTCGATGGAGAGCCGAGAGTACGAATCACCATTGTCGAGGACGTAGCAGCCGGGACAAAAACTGCGAGGATAATCCTCCCCACGGCAACAAAGACAAAAGATCCAAAATCGATCTGGCAAAGCAAGATCCAAAGGCCCATACCTAGAAAATTGTGATCGTTCAAGACCACCATTGACGCCGGGAAGAAGATCTCGTCGCCGAACGAAAGGCCGAAGATCACTTATTGCAGACGATGCCATCTCCATTGAGGGGAAACCAACAAGAAGGCGGCTACCAAAATCCTAACATAATCTAATATAATCTAATGAAAACAATACTTTTATTCGAAACTCCACGCATAGATCGGGTTCCCCACTCCTCCTGACGCCGGCGAAGCCAACCGGAGGAGGGGGAACCAATCTATGGAGGAGGAAGAACTGGAGGCGGCTAGGGTTGAGGCGGCGGCTTCAGGATCTTGGGTTAATGTGGCCAGGTTTCGACTTTCGACTAGTGGAAACAGGAAAGCAGGTGCAAATTAGGGAGATAACTGAACCACAACCACCCGCGCCTTAAGCATCAAGTAATATCGGGAAAAAATGCGCCTTTTGGCTATGATTACGATTTGACAAGGGCTCCCATCAGTATGGGGTGAACAAGCCCTCCCATCAGTATATCAGAGGAATTTGACAAGGGCTACAGGACGACTAGATACATCACCAAAAAAGGTGATGCATGTCTCCTTCACCAAAACAGCTGAAACAAGTACATGAACGCAAGTACACCACCATAATAATACTACTACATTAACACAAGTACGAGTAATAAAGTAAGAGTACTACTCCCTCTAATCTAATTTAAACCAAAATAAAACTTAAACTTCATCCTAAATTTGAACTAGTGCCTCGTCCTCGTTCTTCGCTCATTTTCTGATCCAAGACGGCGCAGAGTGCCAGAGTGCATGGCACGGAACTCTTCATCGGTGGCATGCCATGGGCATGTCACCGGATGCATGATTTTTTTCGCAATGTTTTAAATTTGAATTTAGGCCGCATGTCACACGGTGACATGCAAAAGGTGCATGTCACCTGGTGGTGGTAGGCAACTACCCTCATTTACGGCGGCGTAGGCGACTAGACGCCGCGTGGCCAGCCGTTGCCTCGTGGCCGCCTCGGTTTCCACGCGGGAGACCATTAAACGCCGATGACCAACCTTCCAGCGTCACGGTTAGCGACTATGACTATAAGGGCAAAACGCTAAACTCTCTCATTCCATTCACTTTCTTCCTCTCTCCACCTAACAAACATTTGTTCGTCGCTCTCTCCTCCAGCAATGTCTGCAAAATTCAGGTCGTCGGCGGTCAAGTACGCGGAGAAAAAACGCCGGCTCGAAATTTCGAGAGACGCTTCCAGAAACCAAGTGGGCTCGCCGCCGCCGCCGCCGAAACGCGTCCGTACTGTGCTCATCGGGTTAGTTTCCTTCACCATGTACTTTCATTTCTTTCGTCACTCTCTCCTCCAGCAATTAATGTGTTCAAACTTCAGGCCGCCGGCGGTCAAGTACGCGGATAAAAAACGCCGGCTCGAAATTTCGAGAGACGGTTCCAAAAACCAAGTGGGCTCGCCGTCGCCGCCGCTGCCGCCGCCGCCGAAATGCGTCCGTGCTATGCTCACCGGGTTAGTTTCCTTCGCCATGTACTTTCGTTTCTTCTTGCCCGGGCTCAAGCTCTTTAAGAGTCTCTATGGTTATACATCTTAAAGGGTTGGAAGTTCCAACGACACCCGTACTGCACCAATTTCCACGACCAAGGAATCATCATCGTCCGATGATTTCAACCCGGCCCTACCCCGGCGAAATGAGGTAGCACCAAGCACTGTGTAGTTATCTTCTTCTTCTTCTTCTTCTTCTTCCTTTGCGCTTACTTGCTACCGATGATTTCGCCCTGAAGGAAGCGGCGCCGACTATCGACACCACTGTCGCCATCTTGATGGAAAAAAACGAGGAGCTCAGCTTAGAGTGTGATCGCCTCCGAGACGATTTGGCTGCCAACAAGAAGAATTCGAAAACTCTTGTGGAGCTCATTTGCAGCCTTCGCAATGAGCGCGATATGTTGAAGAATTAGCTGATTAAGCAGAAAGAGAGGAACATTGCATCAGCGGAGAAAGCCAGCAGCATACTCAAGACTGTGTGCCTCGAAAGAGACAAGTCTGATATAGAGTACAAAATCCTTCTTCAGGATAAAGTACAGCTCCAAAAGTTGAACCTTGAATATCTCGACATCGCCATCCTTGCCCTTCTCGAGAGGCGAAGGCACAAGATAAGTTGATGCACCTGATGTTGGAGAGCTGCGGTGAAAGAGAAGAGACATTGAAAGAAGTGAGCAGTTTGGTGGGATACATGAGTGACGTCGGGCGAACTTCGCGAGAATCCGCCCGGCTGAGCTCAAATTCCAGCGGAACTAGCTTTCAAAGCAATGCATGTTATGCGCACCTACAACTTCTACTCATTGATTAGAGGTCGCACGTCTTGGCTTTTTCCCTCGAAATAGTAATCTTTACCGTACTAATAGTTGTACTACTTAATATGTACCTTTTTGTAAAATAATTTCTTACATGTATTAGAAACTACCCCTCTCGTTTCTGGATGCACCAGGGACATTGTCATCCGGCCCTCTTCTGGACAAACCCCCTCGGGAAGGACGGTATATTTTGCACATTTCGCTACTAGTACTTCTAATTCCACCGCTTATTTTTCTAATCCGTTAAATCGTTAATTAGATGACCAACTGATGGAAGCTGCGATAGATTAGACCAACAAGTGGTGAATTGTACAAAAGATATGTCCGTGTTTTATGCAAAAGAGTGATATGGGGATCTGGTGGAATCTTGAATTTCCTCTTCAGTGGTAGGCATGCTTCACTTATAGCTGGAGTACATTGCGGACCTGGTGCATTTCGTCAGTACCGATCAACTATTTTTGCTTATCCGGGAAGAAAAGGTAGTACTAGCCTTTTCTGTGAGATGTCTTTTCAGTGCTACGGAGTTGTGCATTCCTTTGCTTGCTTTGTCTGTCGGTGACTTTGCCAAGCTGACTTTGCCATGACTTTGGGTGACTGATATGTGGACCACAGTTGTAAGTGACTCAAAGTCACTGACTTTGGGGACTCCTGAATGCTTCGTATATTTCTGACGGTTTCTGAATTATGTACTCCGTACAACTTTTATAATATTGGTCAAACTAGTTTTGACCAGGGTTTGTGTAGGGTGGTTTTTTTTTTGTTGGTCCAAATGGTGTTGTGTGGTCCAAATGTGATGTATCATCACACCACCATGTGCCCCCCTCCCCCCACCCCACCCCTAGGTTTTGGTAATGCCATTCTGATACATGCTTCTTAGAAGGAGTACATTTTTTCCGTTAGGGCATGACAATTTTAAAAAATTCAAAAAAAAAATGGGAAGACAGAATGGTAACATCATTTTCCATGTGATGATGCACCCCTGTGCCAAATTTTGGTTCATTTTAAGAATGTAAGGTGACAAATTACTCGAGGAAGCTAGTTGGAGTAGACGGGCATGATCGGATTGGCATAGGGGATTTATTTTTTGAAGGATGTTATTTTTCATAGACAATATCTGACACAAAAAATAAAATGTTAAGGTCTCATATTATTCTGAATGATTTTAAATTACTTATGATGTTTGGAAGTATTGGTATACATGAGTCCCACATGAAGTTAAATGGTCCAAAAAAAAAGTTTCGTACACGTCTCCCAGAAAGTGGAAAGTCGAGTACATGCATGACTTCACGCGTCCACTACTGGATACAGAGAGTCAGAGGCTATAACATAATCGGCCTCATCATCTCTCGCGAGCTCGTCCTCTCCACTCCCCCAACTTGCCTCCCCCACACTGTGAAAACCCCCCATCCACTCACCGCACCTCTGAGGCATCGACTTTCCCGTTTCCAACCGCAGCAGCATGAAGACAGGTATTGCATACGAGGCGGAGCAATAGGCGACCGCCCACGCAGAGGATGCCTCTACGGTAGTGGCCGTCGCGGTGGGTGAGGCTTCACCGGGCACCCAGGCCGCTCGTCTCCTCTGCTTGCCGGATTCTTCGACCTCGGTCGAAATGGGCGTCCTGGCCGTCACGACGGGTGAGGCTTCACCGGGCACCCATGCCGCTCGTCTCCTCTGCTTGTCTGGTTCTTCGACCTCGGTCAAAACGGGCGTCCTGGCCGTCGAGCAGAAGGTGGATACCAACGTTGTTTATCCCGCCGAAGATGTGCACGGTGTTGCAGGCCACCACGGCGAGGTCTTCCTAGGCCCAATGCTGGACGCGAACCTCGACCCCTTCGACGATTTCGGCCAAAACGTTCAGTTCCAGGAGGATGTTGAGGGTGATGACGAGGAGGTACTTCTCTTTTACCGAAACTGTCCCAACCCTCTTTGTGTCATATTGCTGTTCACATGGTTTGCACGAGCCTGGTTCTTGATTGATTTGATATCCTACCTTGTTCTTGTAGATGTAATTGATTCTACGATTCGTAAGATCAGATTCTAGTTTAATTTCGACTAATCTGCCATGTAGTCATATAATCAATTTATGTGTTCATACTTAGTGGACTTGCAATTGTTGTGGCTTATGTTCATGGTTGTTCATAGGGTTTCTCATGATTTATTACGATTTCTTCTGCCATTTACTTGTTCTACACATTTAATTTTAGGGTTTCTAAGGTTTGATTATGTTAGTGGAGTATTTATTCGATCTGTCATAAAAAACCTGATTATGTAGTACTTAATAATTCATAGGAGTATTCTGATGACATGGACAACAACAAGGTGCGCAGGGACCGGAAAAGCCGCTATGTTCTCAAGCGGCTGAAGGGTGGTGAAATTCGTTTCTGCATGCGCGGGGAGCTATTTTGCCCATTATGTGGCAAATTTCTCTAGAAGGACATCCACGGCCTGATCCAACATGCGATGGGTGTAGGCCTAAGTACATAGGGGGAAACACCGCCCTGCAACCAAGGCCAAGCACGCATCATATGGCCTCTTCCTCCAGAATTACGTCTTGCCTAGCTTGCTCCACGTCAACGCCCCTGCTGCTGGCCCTCATGCTCCTGGTCATGTTTAAAGTTCATATGTGTAATCTTAATCCCTTTGGAAGTTCAGCATTAAACTCTACTAGTACAACCGTGGTGGTCTTGTGATGTAGTACTCTTTTGATGCATTTGTGATGTAGTAGTACTTTTTTTTGAAATGATATAGTACTGTCTAAGAAAAGTACTCCCTCCGATTCACATTCATTTCACATCAAGAAATATGGATCAGAGCGAGGGAGTAAATTAAACATGGCATCTCGTGCATGAAGCTTGACATATCGATCAGGTTGGCTAGAATAGCAATACAATGCTGCTCATTAGGCAAATGCATGCCATGTACAATAGTATACATCCAGTAAAGAAGTCTATACTGACATAAAAAAACTACTTTGGGGATGAGAGTCAATTGGGGCATCTACAATATAGAAAATCTTGCTCGTAGATGATTTTGGCTAAGAGGGTTTTACTCACATTACACGTGCCACTTTCCTTGTCTGCAAAACAAGTTCCAATAAAGGGAGAGGAAAGAAGAGGGTATTGTGGGCGAGATTGAACACCTTTTTTATGTGTTAAGTTGAGGCCTCGTTTAGATGAGGATTTCGACTTATGCCTAAAATCTCAACACACCCACAAATAATTCTGCTTGCGTGCACCACCGTTCATTAAAAATAACAATATTAGCTCACAAGATTAAGAATGAAGTGAATTTAAGTAACTTGGTAAGCTTTTCAAGCAATATATTCAGAGAAAGAGCACACATGTTCGGCTCAAAATAATCATAAGAGAAGAACAATAAATCTAAGGCACCACATGGATTCATACCTTGAGTCGACGCTGGCTCGTAGAAGGGCGGCCGCGCCTCGAGTATGCCGGGGACGTCTCCACCTCGGTCTCACATGTGACTGCTTATCGGCGGGTGGTGCGCCACGCCATGTAGAAGATCTATCAAGAGAGGAGAGCCCGATGACGCTACCGACGCCTCAACCTTGATAGCACCGACCTGTTGCTCCGCACCGAGATGCGCCACGTGCAAGATTTAGCGGATGCACCAATTTTAGAGATATGTCATGATCATTGTAACAAATTTCAACGTGATGATGATTTGATCTTGTACTCGGCCTTGAACATAAGAACTAGTACAATCTCACATTTTTTTATCATTATCCTTTGCGAGATTTAGCGGATGCGCCAAATTCAGAGAAATATCATGATCATGGTAACACAATTTTCAATGTAATGATGATTTGATGTTGCACTCGACCTTGAACATAAGTACTAGTACGGTCTCACAAATTTGTATCATTATACTTTGCAAGTTTTAGTGGATGCGCCCATTTTTAGAGGTAGATCATGATCATGGTAAGTTGGTAACAAATTTTCAACGTGATGATGATTTGATGTTGCACTCGGCCTAGAAGAGAAGTACTAGTACGGTCTCACAATTCTTTTTATCATTACACTTTGCAAGATCTAGCGGATACACTAATTTCAGAGATAGATCATGATCATGGTACTGACCGATATTCAAGGTGATGATGATTTGATTTTGCACTCGTCCTTGAACAGAGGTACTAGTACGGTCTCACAATTTTTTATCATTATACTTGGACCTTAGCCAAATTCAAAATCTCATAGCGGCAAAACTTCCCGCCCACAAAATACAAAAATTTCACACGCTTCCAAATTCCCATTCTACCCCTGTGGAGATGACAGCAAAGTCGGTTGGTGGGGGGTTGATGACGCGTAAAGCACACGCTCGTTGGGAACCCCAAGTGGAAGGTGTGATGCGTACAGCAGCAAGTTTCCCTCAGTAAGAAACCAAGGTTTATCGAACCAGTAGGAGTCAAGAAGCACGTTGAAGGTTGATGGCGGCGGGATGTAGTGCGGCGCAACACCAGGGATTCCGGCGCCAACGTGGAACCTGCACAACACAACCAAAGTACTTTGTCCCAACGAAACAGTGAGGTTGTCAATCTCACCGGCTTGCTGTAACAAAGGATTAACCGTATTGTGTGGAAGATGATTGTTTGCAGAAAATAGTAGAACAAGTATTGCAGTAGATTGTATTTCAGTAAAGAGAATTGGACCGGGGTCCACAGTTCACTAGAGGTGTCTCTCCCATAAGACAAATAGCATGTTGGGTGAACAAATTACAGTTGGGCAATTGACAAATAAAGAGAGCATGACCATGCACATACATATCATGATGAGTATAGTGAGATTTAATTGGGCATTACGACAAAGTACATAGACCGTCATCCAACTGCATCTATGCCTAAAAAGTCCACCTTGAGTTATCATCCGAACCCCTTCAGTATTAAGTTGCAAAGCAACAGACAATTGCATTAAGTATGGTGCGTAATGTAATCAACAACTACATCCTTAGACATAGCATCAATGTTTTATCCCTAGTGGCAACAAGACAACACAACCTTAGAACTTTTTGTCACTGTCCCAGGTGTCAATGCAGGCATGAACCCACTATCGAGCATAAATACTCCCTCTTGGAGTTACAAGCATCTACTTGGCCAGAGCATCTACTAGTAACGGAGAGCATGCAAGATCATAAACAACACATAGATATAACTTTGATAATCAACATAACAAGTATTCTCTATTCATCGGATCCCAACAAACGCAACATATAGAATTACAGATAGATGATATTGATCATGTTAGGCAGCTCACAAGATCCGACAATGATAGCACAATGGGGAGAAGATAACCATCTAGCTACTGCTATGGACCCATAGTCCAGGGGTAGACTACTCACACATCACTCCGGAGGCGACCATGGCGGCGTAGAGTCCTCCGGGAGATGATTCCCCTCTCCGGCAGGGTGCCGGAGGCGATCTCCTGGATCCCCCGAGATGGGATCGGCGTTGGCGGCGTCTCTAGAAGGTTTTCCGTATCGTGGCTCTCTGTACTGGGGGTTTCGTCACGGAGGCTTTAAGTAGGCGGAAGGGTAGGTCAAGAGGCGGCGCGAGGGGCCCAGACCATAGGGCCGCGCGGCCAGGGCAAGGGCCGCGCCGCCCTAGGGTTTGGCCACCCCGTGGCCCCACTTCGTTTCGTCTTCGGACTTCTGGAAGCTTCGTGGCAAAATAGGCCCCTGGGCGTTGATTTCGTCCAATTCCGAGAATATTTCCTTACTAGGATTTCTGAAACCAAAAACAGCAGAAAACAGCAACTGGCACTTCGGCATCTTGTTAATAGGTTTGTTCCAGAAAATGCACGAATATGACATAAAGTGTGCATAAAACATGTAGATAACATCAATAATGTGGCATGGAACATAAGAAATTATCGATACGTCGGAGACGTATCAGGGGTCTGCCCGTCATTTTTTGGATCACCACCTCCCTAGCCCGGAAACCCTCCCAAAAAAAATTCATTTCCCTCAGACCACCCACCGGAACTTCCCAAGTCCCTCTCTCCCACCTCCACGACCACCGCACCAGAACATCCCCGCCGGACTTCCCTGGCCTACCCGAGCCCTCGCGATCCTCGTCATCCGGCTGCCCGCCGGAGCCGCTTCATGGACGCCGTCATCAACCGGACCGGATCATCCCCGCCGTACCTCGAAACCATATGCTCATCCAGCAGTCTACAGCAGTCGCTTCAGCTGAGCCGCTTCGCCGGATCCGTCGTCCACCGCATCGGATCTTGCTCACCGACACCGCTGTGCATGAACCGGATCTGCTTCACCGGCGCCGTGCATGATCTAAACTCTTCTACTGTCGCTTTTCTATTGCTTGCCTGCAAGTTCTTGTTTAATCTTGGGGGAACCTGTTTGTGCTAACGACGCGCCGTTACGTTTTTGCAGATGAGATGAGTAACCATGAAGTGTAATGGCCGTCTCTCCAACCCCAAGTAGCACATGTAGCGTACTTCATCACCGGATCTATCAACCCCAGGAAGATCTGTTGTGACTCCCACAGATTGCTTCTCCTAATGTAAGTCCCTTGTTTTAGCTCCATGTTCTGGGTTCAGATGCTTGTTTGTCTGAAGCTCTTTTAGTTCATTCCTAGCTATGACCGTAACACCTTGCTATTTTCTAGTTCATTGCTAACTTTAAGCGATTGAACATTTTGGTTTGCATTCCACCTTTCTGTAGATGTAGCCATCATAACTTCTATCTTGCTCAGTCGTTGTTACAAAAATTATAGGTATTATAGTAACATCCTGCTATTATTTAGTTCATGGCCAATTTTAAGTAATTGCACATGTTGGTTCGCATTCCCTGCTCTATAGCTTTTGGCATCGTAACTTCTATATTTGGTTTACATTGCCTGCTTTGTAGATCTAGCCATCATAACTTTATCTTTCTCAGTCGTTGTTACAAAAATTATGGCCTGCTACTATGTTGTTTGTGCCAATTTTTTACTCCATGAACATGTTGGCTTGCATTCCCTGTACTACAGGTGATGCCATTGTTTTGTATCTACTTCATTGTAAGCTAACAAAGTAAGAACTTAGTTTGGCATGCTATCACTCTGCTATCTAGCCTGTAGTACAAATAAACTTGTCATACTACTAGATAATAATTTTGCGTGCCATCTTGTTCTTCAAAAGCTGCATTATTGACTTGTTTCTCTGACTTGGCATGACGCTCACATATGGAATGCTGAACATATTGGTTTGCATTCCCTCTTATACAAGTTCACAGGTGATCCCACTATATTCTGTATCTGGTCCATCCTAAGCTCCAGCATTAACTATCCTCTATGTGTTGCTCATTACAAGTTTATATCCCGAAACATCTTGATTTGCATCCCCTTCACTATAAGTTCAGGAGTATTATTTAGTTCACGGCCAAAATGAAGTAATTGCACTTGGCACATGTTGGTTCACATTCCCTCCTCTTTAGCTTTTGCCATCGTAACTTCTATTTTTGGTTTACATTCCCTGCTCTATAGATGTAGCCATCATAACTTCATCTTGCTCAGTCGTTGTTACAAAATTTATAGCCTGCTACTATGTTGTTCATGCCAATTTTGTACTCCCTGAACATGTTGGTTTGCATGGGACTCGACAGTAGTAAGTCTGATGTTTCATTCTAACATGCTCTGTTATATTGGCTGTTGGTATGCGGTATGCACTCTTTGTTTGCTTATTGTGCGCATTACAATGATCTTGTTATAACAACGAAATGATGAGTTCCAAATTCTTTGGCAAACAATATTGTAGTGTCTTTGCCTTTCCATTGTTGCTGTCTTAACTTGTAATGTCTTTGTTTCAGATATAGGTGCTGCATGGACAACTTAAAAGATTGCCGGATCGCTTCATTGTATTGCTAGGTTTAATTACCATTCAATTTCTCTGGGTTCTGTAATATTTTTTCAAAGCCTTGCAGCTGATGTAATATTTAGTTAGTTTTTATAGTTCTTTCGCGCATTTTTTTCTTTGGTGCTTGTGGTAAGTGAGGCTATCCGACAGAAATCAATGCTGCGTAAATATTCTCAGTATCTAAATCACGAATTCCCATCCCTTAAACGGCCCAATTAAGCGAAATCACATATGTGCCGGCCCGCAAAATCCTAAAGCGCCTATTATGCCGGCATATAAACAGCAACTAAACGGGCTGGCCCACTTACTTATTGGGCCAGCCCACTTGAATTACGGTGGACCCCACACTCTAATTGGGCCGGCCCACTTGATTTAAGGTGGGCCCCACCCACTACTGGGCCAGCCCACTAACTAGTTGGGCCAGCCCAATTGCTTTTGTGATGGACCCCACTTACTAAATGGGCCGGCCCTTTAAGAGGAAAGTGGGACCCACCTGTGTTTTTGGCCCGGCTCACTATCTTGTTGGGCCGGCCCACTTGCTACATGGTGGACCCCACATACTAAATGGGCCGGCCCTTTAACAGGAAAGTGTGTTATCACCAGATTTTGGCCAAATCAGGAGGTGGGGCGTAAGAGAGATGGGCTTGGAAGATTACACGTGGAAGATCTCTGAAGCGGCCTTGCACGAGGAGTTTGGGCTGGATTGCCCGTGTATCTTTAATTATGGTAGATTGTATCTTAGATTAAAAGTTAGAGTTTGTATCGTGCACGGTGGGGATTATTCCCACGTTAGAAAGTCCCCCGGACTATAAATATGTATCTAGGGTTTATGGAATAAACAACAACCAACGTTCAACCAAACAAATCAATCTCGGCGCATCGCCAACTCCTTCGTCTCGAGGGTTTCTACCGGTAAGCGACATGCTGCCTAGATCGCATCTTGCGATCTAGGCAGCACAAGCTCCACGTTGTTCATGCGTTGCTCGTACTGAAGCCTTGTTGATGGCGAGCAACGTAGTTATCATAGATGTGTTAGGGTTAGCATAGTTCTTCATGTAACATGCTATCGTAGTGCAACCCTTGCATGTCTAGCCGCCCTCACACCTATCTTAGGTGTGGGGGCGGCACCCCGTTTGATCATTATTTAGTAGATCTGATCCGTTATGATTGCTCCTTGTTCTACAAGGATTAGTTTAATATCTGCAATAGTTAGGCCTTACAAAGGGGGGGAGGATCCAGCGGCACGTAGGGTGCCGTTCGCTAGTCCTAAACAGGATGTTCCGGGGATCAACTTCGTGTTGGTTTTTAGGCCTTGTTTAGGATCGGCTTACGATCACCGTGCGTGGCCGCGAGGCCCAACCTGGAGTAGGATGATCCGATTATGCGGTGAAAACCCTAAATCGTCGTAGATCTAATTAGCTTTATCTTGATCAAGCAGGGCCACCATATATTCGTGCACCCCGTACGAATCATGGGTGGATCGGCTCCTTGAGCCGATTCACAGGATAACCTGAGAGCCGATCGAGGCTCGTATTTAATGTTTACATGTATGCCATGCAGGAAACTAAGCGAGGCATCTCCATCACCTTCCTGACCAGGTATAGGTCAGGTGGCACGCCCTTGCATCAGCATCGGACGTGTGACCAGAAGGCTTTGCGGGCCGTCGCTCGGAGGGACCTCAGCCAGCCGCAGCTCTAGGTTGTTCCCGGCTCTACGGTGTTGCCCGTCGCTACCCGCCGGTGGGTTTTCGACGACAACACATTACGCACGCCCGGTGGGACAAGCTTCTACATCAACCACATCGCCATCTACATCTGAGATGGCGGACGGCACGCCAGTCACCTACGAGGAGCTGCCCGACGAGCTCAAGAAGAGGTATGACGAGATCAAAGTCACCCTCGAAGCCGACCTCATCGGCTGTTTTCAGAGAACCCGTTCACATGGCATCAGATGGAAGGGGTTCTCACCGCAAGGTGCACTCGATGGGATAGACCTCTCTGCCCCGTCGGAGGAACGCACCAGGTCCCTGCGGCAGGAGATCAACTACTTGGTGGCTCATTCGCTACACCACCACTCTGAGAACCTGGTCAACACGTTAGAGCATGTCGCTCTTCGCGTGATCCAGGAGATCATGAGGCACCAGTACTCGCCGTCAGGACCAGCTCTCGGGACGCATCAAGGAGAGTTGCCACTCCAGTCCCGTCCACCGCTGCCATATGCGTTGGCAGCACCAGAAGTGCCGGCTACACCGGCATTCGTCGTCTACAAGATCGGTGGTGACCCTAGTGACTACCAGTTCTTGCCCGAGGCGCCTAAGGAGATCCCTCACGGATACACGTGCACGTATGTGCCAGATTGTGGTAACTGGGCACTCACAAACCAGGCCACAACATCAGGGACTTCTGGGAAAACAGGAGGGACGTCAGCGACAGAGCTTGAGAAGCGTACGTGGCTAACTAAGTACGCCACCCCGACGAACCTCCGAGCTCAGCTCTGCGGTTGGCTCGTAGCTAGAAAAGCAAACATGGCTGGCTAAGTACGCCACCCCGGCGAATCTTCGTAGTTCAACTCCTGCAGCCGGCCACGACGGATCAGATCAGTACTATACTGAGAGACCAGTTCGGCATGGTGCCGAAAAGGAGGGCAATCGGCTATTCCAAGCCGTACCCCGACGACTACGAGATGATCCCGCTGCCACCTAAATATCGGCTCCCTGATTTCTCCAAATTCAGTGGATCAGATGGTTCCAGCTCCATCGAGCACGTCGGCCGATATTTGGCACAACTAGGACCGGCTTCAGTGTCGGATCAGCTATGCGTGAGGCTCTTCTCACAGTCCCTCACGGGATCGGCTTTCGGATGGTACACCTCTTTGCCACCAGACTCCATCCGGACTTGGAAGCAGTTGGAAGAGCAGTTACATATGCAGTACCATTCAGAGGCTTCCGAGTCTGGCATTGCCGATCTAGCACAACTACGTCAGAAGCGCGGAGAAACTGTGACAGAATACATCCAGCGCTTGAGGAATCTTAGGAACCGATGTTATTCGGTTCGTATAACTGAAAAGAAGCGATCGAGTTGGCGATGCGAGGCCTTGCAACACAGCTCAAGGACATGGCCTCCCAAGCAGATTATCCCTCATTGGCGCACATGGTTCGTAAAGCGCCGGCATATGAACAGCGCCACCGGACTGTACCAAGACAAGTTCAAGCGTGCAGTAGTCCTGGTCGATGCAGAGGAAGACGAAGTTCCTGCGGGAGACCAAGAGGTAGCAGTGGCTGAATGGACTCGGGGAGGAACCCCCGTGTCCTGCAAATGGGTAAAGCCACCAGGCCCACCCAGGGGATTTGATTTTGACATGACCAAGACTGAGCAAATCTTCGACCTCCTGCTCAAGGAGAAGCAGTTGACGATTCCTGAAGGTCTCAAATTCCCCACGGTGCAAGAGCTGAATGGAAAGCCATACTGCAAATGGCACAACTCGCTCTCCCATGCCACCAACGACTGCAGGGTATGGCGTCAGCACATCCAAGCGGTGATAGAAAAAGGGCATCTAATTTTCAACCAATACGCCATGAAGGTCGACACCCAGCCCTTCCCCGCCGTTAACATGGTAGGGTGCACTTACCCTGAAGGTTGCCAGCCAGGATCCTCGTTCAGCATCAACATGGTAGGACCTGGGAACCACTCTAGCAAAGATGGAGACGAGGGCAGCTGCTCTCGTAGCAAGGACACAGAGGAGGCCGCTCCACGCGATCGGCTCCGTCATGATGGCAAGCGCTACGTCACAGAGGGAGAAGTGAAGAATATGAGATATCAGCGACCCCTCTCTGATCACCTCCTCAACAAGTATGTGAGTCAGTATGACCAATGCCGACGATCCACCGATGATGATGAGGGAGATCGTCTGGCTAGAGAAGCCAGAAGACATCGTCGGCACGATCGCGATGAGGAGGAGCACGAGCGCCGTGCCACGGAAAAATCAAGGGAGCAAGATGACAACTCCAGGCACTGGGACTGCCCCTTCTTCAGACACTGCTGGGATTCAGGAATGAGCCGATTGCCCACAATCGGCAATTGCCCAGAATGCAACCAGAAGAAGAAGGAGGCAGCCAACGTGTCTGTGTTCAGGCGCTTAGGGCCTCTCCTGCCACAAAGCAAACGTGCTGAGTCCCCTCGGTGGGCAGATCTCGAGGATTCCGAAGACGAGGGACAAGAAGAAGTAGAAGACAGGTACCACCGGCCGAGGTGGTGCCCTGATGGACTCAGCCGTTCTCAAAAGCGCAGGGTTCAGCGATTACGCGGCCTAGAGGAAGCCGAAAGGTTATACTTGCATACGTTAAGGAAGGCACGACCTGATCTGGCTGCGAAAGTTCAGCGGACCCTGGATGAAGAGGGTCGTCCACGGAAAATGGAGTGGCGTCCCAAACAAAGGAAAGCCGATGATGAAACATCGGCTGGCACAAACATGGTGCTCGTCCTTCCGACGGAACTTAGTGCCCCACGATTCTACGATGCACTCAAGGTGGACGACAGCAGGCGCATCAAGTCAGAGGTTGGGCTGGTCCTATCCACCAGCCTGGCCGAGTAGCAAGAACAAACCGAGGAGCAAACGGGGGCGAGGCTGATCCTTGTGATCGGCCCCAAAATTATGAAGGAACATTACAGAACCTTCAGTCAGCGCTCCAATGGATATGGAGGCCGATTCCAGCAATCGGCCAAAATTATCTTCACCACGTGTTCTGCTTGTATTCAGCATCGATCCACTGGGCAGCGGCCACATCGGCAGATGAAAGTCAGCACGAATCCTTGCGGAGCCGACGTGCAAGTGCAGTGCCCTGGCTAACCATAGAAGCCGATATCTGCAGTCATTTGGCAGATTCGGCTCGGGGGGCATACAGTCAGATGAACATGTGCAGATAAACGTGTGTGAACATGCGTGCAGTGAAACTTTGGGGGCCGATTAAGAAAAATCGGCCAAATAAAAAAAAATTGCACAAAAAAGCGAAGCCGATGCGCGGCCATCGACTCTAGTACAGTTACACAAGACCAAGACCTACTGGCTATATGCTCAAAGTTCACGTCGACATCGACGTTTAGTGGAAAAAAGCTGATCAACGATCTATGCATCCTCGCCGGTATCCTCGCCTTGATTAAGGCTCGGGGGGCAGTTAACTTGGTAGATGCTCTGATTTGGGAGCCGATTGGAGTCACATCGACTGGCCCTGCATTATGATCTTCTCTGAAGTTGCAGAAGAAGACTACTGAAGCTATGGAGAGGAATCGGGAAAGGAGGCCATCGGCTTTTACAGGTTTTGGACCGTCCTGTCGCTGCAAGAGAAGGAAAGGGACTGGATTCTCAAAATAGCCGATGAGTAGTCATCGGCTAAGGGATGGCGAAAAATTATGGTCAGATATCAAATCGCAGTCTGAAATTGAGAAGTGCTTGACCGACGGGCTAATCGGCATGTGAGTCCGGCTTCACGGGCGTCCAAAAGAAAAGAAATCCGATACGTTGCTATCGGTCTTGGCATGACAGGCGGAAGGAATGAAATTGGAGTAATTGAAGGATGAATTGAAAGAACAATTTCATTAATTCAAAGGAGCGGCTTTACAAGAAAGAGCCGATGGCTCTCAAAAGAGGGATCTGGTGCCTAGTGCACTGCTACTACTAGTCCTATTCTACTAGTCGTCGCTGTCCTCGTCATCACCGCCGTCGATGTCGTCGGCGCTTCTCCCAGGAAGCTCCTCATCGCTGCTGCCCCAGCCTTTGGTCGGAGCTTCATCTTCCTCGTCATCATCATCATCCTCGCTGTCCGCCCAAGAGCGGAAGCGTTTCGTCGGCGGGTACCCAGCGGAAGAGGAAGATTCATCTTCCTCCTCCTCTTCTCCTTCTTCGTCGTCATCTTCGTCCTCGCTGTCCGCCCACATACGGGAGCGCTTCTTCGGCGGGAGCTTGGCGGAGGGGGAGGCCTTGGCCTTCGCTACTTCTCCTTCTTTCTTCTCATTGTCGGAGGAGAGGGGGTTCACCTCGGAGTGAAGGTTGTCCTCGTTCTTCCTCTTCGGCGAGGATTGGAGGGGGAGGCCTGAGAGGGAAGAGGAAGAGGAAGACATTGCTACAGGAGGAGGGGGTTTTTTGGTGCCGATAGCTAGAACAGAGGAAGAGGATGAAGGGGGCTAATCAATCGGCATGGTTAAATAATAAGGAGCCTGGTGGAGATTTAATGCCATTACAGTTTCCGAAGAGGTGATGCCAGAGCTATCGAATTTTGCAGAGAAGCTGAGAAGACAGGGCATAATGATGACGGATGTTGCAAATGGCTCTGCTCTGCCACGACATGACCCTTCGAAGGAAAAACAGAGTGGTTTTGGAATTATCATTGCCAAAACCAGGGGGGCATGTGTTATCACCAGATTTTGGCCAAATCAGGAGGTGGGCCGTAAGAGAGATGGGCTTGGAAGATTACACGTGGAAGATCTCTGAAGCGGCCTTGCACGAGGAGTTTGGGCTGGATTGCCCGTGTATCTTTAATTATGGTAGATTGTATCTTAGATTAAAAGTTAGAGTTTGTATCGTGCACGGTGGGGATTATTCCCACGTTAGAAAGTCCCCCGGACTATAAATATGTATCTAGGGTTTATGGAATAAACAACAACCAACGTTCAACCAAACAAATCAATCTCGGCGCATCGCCAACTCCTTCGTCTCGAGGGTTTCTACCGGTAAGCGACATGCTGCCTAGATCGCATCTTGCGATCTAGGCAGCACAAGCTCCACGTTGTTCATGCGTTGCTCGTACTGAAGCCTTGTTGATGGCGAGCAACGTAGTTATCATAGATGTGTTAGGGTTAGCATAGTTCTTCGTGTAACATGCTATCGTAGTGCAACCCTTGCATGTCTAGCCGCCCTCACACCTATCTTAGGTGTGGGGGCGGCACCCCGTTTGATCATTATTTAGTAGATCTGATCCGTTACGATTGCTCCTTGTTCTACAAGGATTAGTTTAATATCTGCAATAGTTAGGCCTTACAAAGGGGGGGAGGATCCAGCGGCACGTAGGGTGTCGTTCGCTAGTCCTAAACAGGATGTTCCGGGGATCAACTTCGTGTTGGTTTTTAGGCCTTGTTTAGGATCGGCTTACGATCACCGTGCGTGGCCGCGAGGCCCAACCTGGAGTAGGATGATCCGATTATGCGGTGAAAACCCTAAATCGTCGTAGATCTAATTAGCTTTATCTTGATCAAGCAGGGCCACCATATCTTCGTGCACCCCCTACGAATCCTTGGTGCAACGGCTCCTTGACCCGATTCACAGGCTAACCTGAGAGCCGATTGAGGCACGTAATTAATGTTTCCGTGTATGCCATGCAGGAAACTAAGCGAGGCATCTCCATCACCTTCCTGACCGGGTATAGGTCAGGTGGCACGCCCTTGCATCAGCATCGGACGTGTGACCAGAAGGCTTTGCGGGCCGTCGCTCGGAGGGACCTCAGCCAGCCGCAGCTCTAGGTTGTTCCCGGCTCTACGGTGTTGCCCGTCGCTACCCGCCGGTGGGTTTCTGACGACAACAAAGTGGGACCCACCTGTGTTTTTGGCCCGGCCCACTATCTTGTTGGGCCAGCCCAATTGCTATATGGTGGACCCCACATACTAAATGGGCCGGCCCTTTAACTGGAAAGTGGGACCCACCTGTGTTTTTGGCCCGGCCCACTATCTTGTTGGGCCAGCCCACTTGCTATATGGTGGACCCCACATACTAAATGGGCCGGCCCTTTAACAGGAAAGTGGGACCCACCTGTGCTCTTGGCCCGGCCCACTTTCTTGTTGGGCCAGCCCATTTGATCTATTGTGGACCCCACGTACTAAATGGGCCGGCCCGATAGCAGGAAAGTGGGACCCACATGCTAATTGGGCCGGCCAAATAACTTCTTGGGCCGGCCCAGTTGCTTGAAGGTGGACCCCACTAGTTAAATGGGCCGGCCCGATAACAGGAAAGTGGGTCCCACATGTCTTTGGGCCGGCCCTTTTGCCTGTTGACCGGTCAAACGAGTGCATTCGGCCCGGCCCACATGCTTAGTGGGCCGGCCCGTTAATGTTTTGACCAGTCAACCTTAGAGGTTAGGCCCGGCCCACGTAACTAATGGACCAGCCCAGCTATATAGTTGACCGGTCAAACTAAGTCAGCTGGCCCGGCCCGCAAACTTAATGGGCCGGCCCGCTTAAGACGTGGCAGGCCTCGTGTGGGCCTACCATCTACCACGGGGTTTCAGCCGGTTAACGCCGTTAACTGCCAGTTAACGGCGTCTGCCACGTGTGAGTTTGCATGACGTCAGCAGTCAACGGGCTCCCGAAAACACTTGGGCAACGGTCCGAATTTCCGTGGCGGAAGGGCGCCCAAGCGCGACGGACCGAAAAAATTGTCGTAGGACTTTGCCTGACGCAGTTTCCACAACAGAACCCATATCGTCGGGTTAGGCCCATAGGCGACGAAAAATACCCCTTAGCGGACGATTTTGAGACGTTGTCTATCAGAACTTTTCTTGTAGTGGAACTTGTCAAAATTCAAGTTAATTAATTTATCAGCACTAATTAGTTGGTCGCCTGCTTGATGCGCAATGAAGTGTCGTTGGCCTATATATATATGTAGGGTTTATTAGGGTTTAGGGTTTAGGGTTATCTAGCTAGGGTTTTAGGGTTAGGGTTAGAGTTAATTAGGGTTTAGGGTTTAGGGTTGAGGGTTTGGGGTTTAGTTTTAGGGTTTAGGGTTTAGGGTGTAGTGTTAAGGGTTTAGGTCTAGGGTTTAGGGTTTAGTGTTTAGGGTGTACGTTTAGGGTATATTTAGGGATTGGGGATTAGGGTTTTAGGGTTTAAGGTTTAGGGATCATCGATCGAGTGCACACACACATTATTAGAGGCACCCGCGCCTTTGCGCATAAATTAAGTGCATGCGTATATAAGTGTGTTTTTTGGCCACCAACGATATATAGATCGAGAGAGAGATTGAAATATATATATATATCCCCAAGAATATGTTCAGATATATATTGAAATATATGCACGAATGATATGTGCAAGGTATGACTTGCGCGCATGCACACTAATTGTATATATATTATGAGGCAACTTAATCAAATGTGTTTTCATTCGAGAGAACTTGTCAAAAATCAAGTTAATTAATTTATCAGCGATAATTAGTTGGTCGCCTGCTTGATGCGCAATGAAGTGTCGGTTGGCCTATATATATGTAGGGTTTAATTAGGGTTTAGGGTTTAGGGTTATCTAGCTAGGGTTTTAGGGTTAGGGTTAGGGTTAATTAGGGTTTAGGGTCTAGGGTTTAGGGTTTGGGGTTTAGGGTTTAGGGTTTAGGGTCTAGGGTTAGGGTTTAGGGTTTAGTGTTTAGGGTTTAGGGTGTAGTGTTTAGGGTTTAGGGTCTAGGGTTTAGGGTTTAGTGTTTAGGGTGTTTAGGGTGTACGTTTAGGGTATAATTAGGGATTAGGGATTAGGGTGTTAGGGTTTAAGGTTTAGGGATCATCGATCGAGTGCACACACACATTATTAGAGGCACCCGCGCCTTTGCGCATAAAGTGCATGCGTATATAAGTGTGTGTTTAATTTTGGCCACCAACGATATATAGATCGAGAGAGAGATTGAAATGTATATATATCCCCAAGAATATGTTCAGATATATATTGAAATATATGCACGAATGATATGTGCAAGGTATGACATGCGCGCATGCATGCACACTAATTGTATATATATATTATGAGGCAACTAATTAATCAAATGTGTTTTCATTCGAGAGAACTTGTCAAAATTCAAGTTAATTAATTTATCAGCGCTAATTAATTAGTTGGTCGCCTGCTTGATGCGCAATGAAGTGTCGTTGGCCTATATATATGTAGGGTTTAATTAGGGTTTAGGGTTATCTAGCTAGGGTTTTAGGGTGTACGTTAGGGTTAGGGTTAATTAGGGTTTAGGGTCTAGGGTTTAGGGTTTAGGGTTTGGGGTTTTGGGTTTAGGGTTTAGGGTCTAGGGTTAGGGTTTTGGGTTTTGTGTTTAGGGTTTAGGGTGTAGTGTTTAGGGTTTAGGGTTTAGGGTTTAGTGTGTTTAGGGTGTTTAGGGTGTACGTTTAGGGTATAATTAGGGCTTAAGGATTAGGGTTTTAGGGTTTAAGGTTTAGGGATCATCGATCGAGTGCACACACACATTATTAGAGGCACCCGCGCCTTCGCGCATAAATTAGTGCACGCGTATATAAGAGTGTTTTTTAGCCACCAACGATATATAGATCGAGAGAGATTGAAATGTATATATATCCCCAAGAATATGTTTAGATATATATTGAAATATATGCACGAATGATATGTGCAAGGTATGACATGCGCGCATGCACACTAATTGTATATATATATATTATGAGGCAACTAATTAATCAAATGTGTTTTCATTCGAGAGAACTTGTCAAAATTCATGTTAATTAATTTATCAGCGCTAATTAGTTGGTCGCCTACTTGATTCGCAATGAAGTGTCGTTGGTCTATATATATGTAGGGTATAATTAGGGTTTAGGGTTTAGGGTTATCTCTAGCTAGGGTTTTAGGGTTAGGGTTAGGGTTAATTAGGGTTTAGGGTTTAGGGTTTAGTTTTGGGTTTAGGGTCTAGGGTTTAGGGTTTAGGGTGTATAGTGTTTAGGGTTTAGGGTGTAGGGTCTAGGGTTTAGTGTTTAGGGTGTTTAGGGTGTACGTTTAGGGTATAATTAGGGCTTAGGGATTAGGGTTGAAGGTTTAGGGATCAACGATTGACCGAGTGCACACACACATTATTAGAGGCACCCGCGCCTTTGCGCATAAAGTGCATGCGTATATAAGTGTGTTTTTTGGCCACCAACGATATATAGATCGAGAGAGAGATTGAAATGTGTATATATATCCCCAAGAATATGTTCAGATATATATTGAAATATATGCACGAATGATATGTGCAAGGTATGACATGCGCGCATGCACACTAATTGTATATATATTATGAGGCAACTTATTCAAATGTGTTTTCATTCGAGAGAACTTGTCAAAATTCAAGTTAATTAATTTATCAGCGCTAATTAGTTGGTCGCCTGCTTGATGCGCAATGAAGTGTCGTTGGCCTATATTTATATGTAGGGTTTATTTAGGGTTTAGGGTTTTGGGTGTAGTGGTTTAGGGTTTAGGGTGTAGTGTTTAGGGTTTAGGGTTTAGTGTTTAGGGTGTTTAGGGTGTACGTTTAGGGTCTAATTAGGGATTAGGGAATAGGGTTTTAGTGTTGAAGGTTTAGGGATCAACGATCGATCGAGTGCACACACACATTATTAGAGGCACCCGCGCCTTTGCGCATAAAGTGCATGCGTATATATATAAGTGTGTTTTTTGGCCACCAACGATATATAGATCGAGAGAGAGATTGAAATGTATATATATCCCCAAGAATATGTTCAGATATATATTGAAATATATGCACGAATGATATGCGCAAGGTATGACATGCGCGCATGCACACTAATTGTATATATATTATGAGGCAACTTAATCAAATGTGTTTTCATTCGAGACAACTTGTCAAAATTCAAGTTAATTAATTTATCAGCGCTAATTAGTTGGTCGCCTGCTTCATGCGCAATGAAGTGTCGTTGGCCTATATATATGTTGGGTTTAATTAGGGTTAGGGTTTAGGGTTACCTAGCTAGGGTGTTTTAGGGTTAGGGTTAGGGTTAATTAGGGTTTAGGGTTTAG
This sequence comes from Lolium perenne, assembly GCF_019359855.2. NCBI lineage: Eukaryota > Viridiplantae > Streptophyta > Magnoliopsida > Poales > Poaceae > Lolium > Lolium perenne. The sequence goes on from NC_067248.2 coordinate 129,923,096, forward strand.
GGTTTGGGGTTTAGTTTTAGGGTTTAGGGTGTAGGGTTTAGGGTTTAGGGTTTAGGGTGTTGATGTCTATGCGTGCTTCTATTCTTGTAGACAGTGTTGGGCCTCCAAGAGCAGAGGTTTGTAGAACAGCAGCAAGTTTCCCTTAAGTGGATCACCCAAGGTTTATCGAACTCAGGGAGGAAGAGGTCAAAGATATCCCTCTCATGCAACCCTGCAACCACAAAGCAGGAAGTCTCTTGTGTCCCCAACACACCTAATAGGTGCACTAGTTCGGCGAAGAGATAGTGAAATACAGGTGGTATGAATGAATATGAGCAGTAGTAACGACGCCAGAAAAGTGCTTGCTGGCGTGCAGTTGATGGTAGTAATATTGCAGGAAGTAAAGATGCAGTAAAACAGTAAACAAGCAGCGATAGCAGTATTTAGGAACAAGGCCTAGGGATCATACTTTCACTAGTGGACACTCTCAACATTGATCACATAACAGAATAAATAGATAGATGCTAGACTCTACACCCTCTTGTTGGATGATGAACACCACTAACTGTGTAGGATTACACGAACCCTCAATGCCGGAGTTAACAAGCTCCACAATATTCAATGTTCATATTTAAATAACCTTAGAGTGCATGACAGATCAACATAACCAAACCAAGTACTAACATAGCATGCACACTGTCACCTTCACACTACGAAAGGAGGAATAGATCACATCAATACTATCATAGCAATAGTTAACTTCATAATCTACAAGAGATCACAATCATAGCCTACGCCAAGTACTACACGATGCACACACCGTCACCATTACACCGTCTTTGGAGGAATAAACTACTTTAATAACATCACTAGAGTAGCACACAGATAAATTGTGATACAAAACACATTGCAATCATAAAGAGATATAAATAAGCACTTCACTATGCCATTCATAACAGCGAATAAGTATTCTGTGAAATATAGCCTAAGAGACCCACACGGTGCACACACTGTCACCTTTACACACGTGGGACAAGGAGTCTCCGGAGATCACATAAGTAAAACCCACTTGACTAGCATAATGACATCTAGATTACAAGCATCATCATATGAATCTCAATCATGTAAGGCAGCTCATGAGATTATTGTATTGAAGCACATAGGAGAGAGATGAACCACATAGCTACCGGTACAGCCCCGAGCCTCGATGGAGAACTACTCCCTCCTCATGGGAGACAGCAGCGTTGATGAAGATGGCGGTGGTGTCGATGGAGAAGCCTTCCGGGGGCACTTCCCCGTCCCGGCGGCGTGCCGGAACCGAGACTCCTGTCCCCCAGATCTTGGCTTCGCGATGGCGGCGACTCTGGAAGGTTTCTCGTACCGTGGCTTTTTTCGTATTGTGTTTTAGGTCAGGGACCTTTATATAGGCGAAGAGGCGGCGTCAGAAGGTCAACGAGGCGGTGACACAGTAGGGGGGCGCGGCCCAGGCCCTGGCCGCGCCGCCCTATCATCTGGGCCCACCAGGGCTCCCCTCTGGTGGCTCTCGGGTGTTCTGGAAGCTTCGTGGAAAAATAGGATGCTGGGCATTGATTTCGTCCGATTCCGAGAATATTTCCTTACTAGGATTTCTAAAACCAAAAACAGCAGAAAACAGCAACTGGCCCTTCAGCATCTCGTCAATAGGTTAGTTCCGGAAAACGCATAATAATGACATATAATGTGTATAAAACATGTAGGTATCATCAATAAAGTAGCATGGAACATAAGAAATTATAGATACGTTTGAGACGTATCAAGCATCCCCAAGCTTAGTTCCTACTCGCCCTCGAGTAGGTAAATGATAACAATGATAATTTCTTAAGTGACATGCTACCAACATAATCTTGATCATACTATTGTAAGCATATGTAATGAATGCAGCGATCAAAACAATGGTAATGACATGAGTAAACAACTGAATCATAAAGCAAAGACTTTTCATGAATAGTACTTCAAGACAAGCATCAATAAGTCTTGCATAAGAGTTAACTCATAAAGCAATAAATCAAAGTAAAGGTATTGAAGCAACACAAAGGAAGATTAAGTTTCAGCGGTTGCTTTCAACTTATAACATGTATATCTCATGGATATTGTCAATGTAAAGTAATATAACAAGTGCAATATGCAAGTATGTAGGAATCAATGCACAGTTCACACAAGTGTTTGCTTCTTGAGGTGGAGAGAAATAGGTGAACTGACTCAACATAAAAGTAAAAGAAAGGCCCTTCGCAGAGGGAAGCAGGGATTAAATCATGTGCTAGAGCTTTTTAAGTTTTGAAATCATATAAAGAGTATAAAAGTAAATTTTTGAGAGGTGTTTGTTGTTGTCAACGAATGGTAGCGGGTACTCTAACTACCTTATCAACCAGACTTTCAAGAGCGGCTCCCATGAAGGACGTTGTCTCTACCAGCAAGGTAGATCATCCCTCTTCTCTTTTGTTTACACATGTACTTTAGTTTATTTTTTATTTTTTATTTTTTAGATGACACTCCTCCCAACCTTTGCTTTCTCAAGCCATGGCTAACCGAATCCTCGGGTGCCTTCCAACAATCACATACCATGAAGGAGTGTCTATTTGCAAAATTAAGTTGCTTACTGATGAATCAGAGCAAAACATGTGAAGAGAATTATTAATGAAAGTTAATTAATTGGGGCTGGGAACCCCATTGCCAGCTCTTTTTGCAAAGTTATTGGATAAGCAGATGAAGCCACTAGTCCATTGTGAAAGTCTGTCAAAAGTAAATGACAAGATCGAAAGATAAAACACCACATACTTCCTCATGAGCTATAAAACATTGACACAAATAAGAGATAATAGCTTTTGAATTGTTTAAAGGTAGCACATGAAGTATTTGCTTGGAATGGCAGGAAATACCATGTAGTAGGTAGGTATGGTGGACACAAATGGCATAGTGGTTGGCTCAAGGATTTTGGATGCATGAGAAGTATTCCCTCTCGATACAAGGTTTAGGCTAGCAAGGTTATTTGAAACAAACACAAGGATGAACCGGTGCAGCAAAACTCACATAAAAGACATATTGTAAACATTATAAGACTCTACACCGTCTTCCTTGTTGTTCAAACTCTTTACTAGAAATTATCTAGACTTTAGAGAGACCAAATATGCAAACCAAATTTTAGCAAGCTCTATGTATTTCTTCATTAATAGGTGCAAAGTATATGATGCAAGAGCTTAAACATGAGCACAACAATTGCCAAGTATCAAATTATCCAAGACATTTTATCAATTACTACATGTAGCATTTCCCGTTTCCAACCATATAACAATTAACGAAGCAGTTTCAACCTTCGCCATGAACACTAAAGATAGAACTAAGAACACATGTGTTCATATGAACCAGCGGAGCGTGTCTCTCTCCCACACAAGCATTTATTCAGAGAATAAAAATAACAAAACAAAAATAAAAGCACACAGACGCTCCAAGTAAAGTACATAAGATGTGACCGAATAAAAATATAGTTTCAAGAGAGGAACCTGATAATGTTGTCGATGAAGAAGGGGATGCCTTGGGAATCCCCAAGATTAGGCGCTTGGGTCTTCTTAAAATATGCAGGGATGAACCACGGGGGCATCCCCAAGCTTAGACTCTTCACTCTTCTTGATCATAGTATATCATCCTCCTCTCTTGACCCTTGAAAACTTCTTCCACACCAAACTCGAAACAAACTCATTAGAGGGTTAGTGCATAATCAAAAATTCACATGTTCAGAGGTGACACAATCATTCTTAACACTTCTGGACATTTCTCAAAGCTACTGGAAGGTAATGGAACAAAGAAATCCATCCAACACAGCAAAAGAGGCAATGCGAAATAAAAGGCAGAATCTGTCAAAACAGAACAGTCCGTAAAGACGAATTTTAAAGTGGCACCAGACTTGCTCAGATGAAAATGCTCAAATTGAATGAAAGTTGCGTACATATCTGAGGATCACGCACGTAAATTGGCAGATTTTTCTGAGTTACCTATAGAGAATTCTGCCCAGATTCGTGACAGACAAAAATCTGTTTCTGCGCAGTAATCCAAATCTAGTATGAACCTTGCTATCAAAGACTTTACTTGGCACAACAATGCGATAAAGTAAAGATAAGAAGAGGTTGCTACAGTAGTAACAACTTCCAAGACTCAAATATAAAACAAAGTACTGTAGTAAAAAAAACACATGGGTTATCTCCCAAGAAGTTCTTTCTTTATAGCCATTAAGATGGGCTCAGCAATTTTAATGATGCACTCGCAAGAAATAGTATTTGAAGCAAAAGAGAGCATCAAGAGGTAAATTGAAAACAAATTTAAGCCTAACATGCTTCCTATGAAAAGGAATCTTGTAAATAAACAAGTTCATGAAGAGCAAAGTAACAAGCATAGGAAGATAAAACCAGTGTAACTTCAAAAATTTCAGCACATAGAGAGGTGTTTTAGTAACATGAAAATTTCTACAACCATATTTTCCTCTCTCATAATAACTTTCAGTAGCAACATGAGCAAACTCAACAATATAACTATCACATAAAGCATTCTTATCATGAGTCTCATGCATAAAATTATTACTCTCCACATAGGCATAATCAATTTTATTAGTTGTAGTGGGAGCAAATTCAACAAAGTAGCTATCATTATTATTCTCATCATCAAATATAGGAGGCATATTGTAATCATAATCAAATTTATCCTCCATAACAGGCGGCACCAAAAGACCACTATCATTATAATCATCATATATGGGAGGCATAGTATCATCAAAGTAAATTTTCTCCTCAATACCCGGAGGACTAAAGAGATCATTTTCATCAAAACCGACCTCCCCAAGCTTAAATTCTTCCATAGCATTAGCAACAATGGTGTTCAAAGCATTCATACTAATAACATTCCCATTAGCATGCATAAGTTCCATGGGTTTTTTAATTTTCTCTTCAAACACATCATGTCCTAATTCAAGATAAAGTTCATAAAGATCTCTCATTTTGTTGTTGTCTTCCATTAAGCCTTACTAGTGTAAAACAAGAGACAAAAAAATGCAATTGCAGGATCTAAAGGAAATAGCTTCGAGCACACGCACAACGGCAACAGAAAAGTACTTAGTTACCTGGGACCGGAGTATGAGAGCCTTTTACCTTTCGTCCCAGCAACGAGCGCCTTGAAAAAGTGCTTGATGTCTACGGGTGCTTCTATTCTTGTAGACAGTGTTGGGCCTCCAAGAGCATAGGTTTGTAGAACAGCAGCAAGTTTCCCTTAAGTGGATCACCCAAGATTTATCGAACTTAGGGAGGAAGAGGTCAAAGATATCCCTCTCATGCAACCCTGCAACCACAAAGCAAGAAGTCTCTTGTGTCCCCAACACACCTAATAGGTGCACTAGTTCAGCGAAGAGATAGTGAAATACAGGTGGTATGAATGAATATGAGCAGTAGTAACGGCGCTAGAAAAGTGCTTGCTGGCGTGCAGTTGATGGTAGTAATATTGCAGGAAGTAAAGATGCAGTAAAACAGTAAACAAGCAGCGATAGTAGTATTTAGGAACAAGGCCTAGGGATCATACTTTCACTAGTGGACACTCTCAACATTGATCACATAACAGAATAAATAGATAGATGCTAGACTCTACACCCTCTTGTTGGATGATGAACACCACTAACTGTGTAGGATTACACGAACCCTCAATGCCGGAGTTAACAAGCTCCACAATATTCAATGTTCATATTTAAATAACCTTAGAGTGCATGACAGATCAACATAACCAAACCAAGTACTAACATAGCATGCACACTGTCACCTTCACACTACGAAAGGAGGAATAGATCACATCAATACTATCATAGCAATAGTTAACTTCATAATCTACAAGAGATCACAATCATAGCCTACGCCAAGTACTACACGATGCACACACTGTCACCATTACACCGTGCTGGAGGAATAAACTACTTTAATAACATCACTAGAGTAGCACACAGATAAATTGTGATACAAAACACATTGCAATCATAAAGAGATATAAATAAGCACTTCACTATGCCATTCATAACAGCGAATAAGTATTCTGTGAAATATATCCTAAGTGACCCACACGGTGCACACACTGTCACCTTTACACACGTGGGACAAGGAGTCTCCGGAGATCACATAAGTAAAACCCACTTGACTAGCATAATGACATCTAGATTACAAGCATCATCATATGAATCTCAATCATGTAAGGCAGCTCATGAGATTATTGTATTGAAGCACATAGGAGAGAGATGAACCACATAGCTACCGGTACAACCCCGAGCCTCAATGGAGAACTACTCCCTCCTCATGGGAGACAGCAGCGTTGATGAAGATGGCGGTGGTGTCGATGGAGAAGCCTTCCGGGGGCACTTCCCCGTCCCGGCGGCGTGCCGGAACAGACTCTGTCCCCAGATCTTGGCTTCGCGATGGCGGCGGCTCTGGAAGGTTTCTCGTACCGTGGCTTTTTCCGTATCGTGTTTTAGGTCAGGGACCTTTATATAGGCGAAGAGGCGGCGTCAGAAGGTCAACGAGGCGGTGACACGGTAGGGGGGCGCGGCCCAGGCCCTGGCCACGCCGCCCTATCATCTGGGCCCACCAGGGCTCCCCTCTGGTGGCTCTCGGGTGTTCTGGAAGCTTCGTGGAAAAATAGGATGCTGGGCATTGATTTCGTCTGATTCCGAGAATATTTCCTTACTAGGATTTCTGAAACCAAAAACAGCAGAAAACAGCAACTGGCCCTTCGGCATCTCGTCAATAGGTTAGTTCCAGAAAACGCATAATAATGACATATAATGTGTATAAAACATGTAGGTATCATCAATAAAGTAGCATGGAACATAAGAAATTATAGATACGTTTGAGACGTATCAGGTGTATAGTGTTTAGGGTTTAGGGTTTAGGGTTTAGGGTGTAGTGTTTAGGGTGTAGGGTCTAGGGTTTAGGGTTTAGTGTTTAGGGTGTTTCGGGTGTACGTTTAGGGTATAATTAGGGATTAGGGACTAGGGTTTTAGGGTTTAAAGGTTTAGGGATCATCGATCGAGTGCACACACACATTATTAGAGGCACCCGCGCCTTTGCGCATAAAGTGCACGCGTATATAAGTGTGTTTTTTGGCCACCAACGATATATAGATCGAGAGAGAGAGATTGAAATGTGTATATATATATATCCCCAAGAATATGTTCAGATATATATTGAAATATATGCACGAATGATATGTGCAAGGTATGACATGCGCGCATGCACACTAATTGTATATATATTATGAGGCAACTTAATCAAATGTGTTTTCATTCGAGAGAACTTGTCAAAATTCAAGTTAATTAATTTATCAGCGCTAATTAGTTGGTCGCCTGCTTGATGCGCAATGAAGTGTCGTTGGCCTATATATATGTTGGGTTTAATTAGGGTTTAGGGTTTAGGGTTATCTGATGCGTGTGGTTGGCACGTCCGTTGGGAACCCCAAGAGGAAGGTGTGATGCGCACAGCGGCAAGTTTCCCTCAGTAAGAAACCAAGGTTTAATCGGACCAGTAGGAGTCAAGAAGCACGTTGAAGGTTGATGGCGGCGAGATGTAGTGCGGCGCAACACCAGTGATTCCGGCGCCAACGTGGAACCTGCACAACACAACCAAGATACTTTGCCCCAACGAAACAGTGAGGTTGTCAATCTCACCGGCTTGCTGTAACAAAGAGTTAACCGTATTGTGTTGAAGATGATTGTTTGCAGAAAACGATGAGAACTGATGTGCGATGAGATTGTATTTCAGTAAAGAGAATTGGACCGGGGTCCACAGTTCACTAGAGGTGTCTCTCCCATAAGACGAACAGCATGTTGGGTGAACAAATTACAGTTGGGCAATTGACAAATAAAGAGAGCATGACCATGCACATACATATCATGATGAGTATAGTGAGATTTAATTGGGCATTACGACAAAGTACATAGACCGCCATCCAACTGCATCTATGCCTAAAAAGTCCACCTTCAGGTTATCATCCGACCCCTTCCAGTATTAAGTTGCTAACAACAGACAATTGCATTAAGTATGGTGCGTAATGTAACTAGTGACTACATCCTTGAACATAGCACTAATGTTTTATCCCTAGTGGCAACAGCACAACACAACCTTAGAACTTTCATCCTTTGTCCCGGTGTCAATGCGAGGCATGAACCCACTATCGAGCATAAGTACTCCCTCTTGGAGTTACAAGCATCTACTTGGCCAGAGCATCTACTAGTAACGGAGAGCATGCAAGATCATAAACAACACATAGCATAACTTTGATAATCAACATAACAAGTATTCTCTATTCATCGGATCCCAACAAACGCAACATATAGAATTACAGATAGATGATCTTGATCATGTTAGGCAGCTCACAAGATCCGACAATGATAGCACAATGGGGAGAAGACAACCATCTAGCTACTGCTATGGACCCATAGTCCAGGGGTAGACTACTCACACATCACACCGGAGGCGACCATGGCGGCGTAGAGTCCTCCGGAGATGATTCCCCTCTCGGCAGGGTGCCGGAGGCGATCTCCTGGATCCCCGAGATGGGATCGGCGGCGGCGGCGTCTCTGGAAGGTTTTTCCCGTGATCGTGGTTCTCGGTCTTGGGGTTTTCGTCACGGAGACTTTTTATAGGCGAAAGGGCAGGTCAAGAGGCGGCACGGGGCCCCACACCACAGGCCGGCGCGGCCAAGGGGGCCGCGCCGCCCTATAGTGTGGCCCCTCCGTGGCCCCTCTTCGTCTCTCCTTCGGACTTGGAAGCTTCGTGAGAAAATAGGCCCCCGGGCTTTGATTTCGTCCAATTCCGAGAATATTTCCTTACTAGGATTTACGAAACCAAAAACAGCAGAAACAAAGAATCGGCACTTCGGCATCGTGTTACTCGGTTACTTCCAGAACATGCCCGAATCGGACATCAAGTGTGCATAACACATGTAGATAACATCAATAATGTGGCATGGAACATAAGAAATTATCGATACGTCGAAGACGTATCAGCATCCCCAGCTTAGTTCTGCTCGTTCCAGCGAGTAAAACGATAACACGAGATAATTTCGGAGTGACATGCCATCATAATCTTGATCATACTATTTGTAAAGCATATGTAGTGAATGCAGCGATCAAAACAATGTATATGACATGAGTAAACAAGTGAATCATATAGCAAAGACTTTTCATGAATAGCACTTCAAGACAAGCATCAATAAGTCTTGCATAAGAGTTAACTCATAAAGCAATAATTCAAAGTAAAGGTATTGAAGCAACACAAAAGAAGATTAAGTTTCAGCGGTTGCTTTCAACTTGTAACATGTATATCTCATGGATATTGTCAACATAGAGTAATATAATAAGTGCAATAAGCAAGTATGTAGGAATCAATGCACAGTTCACACAAGTGTTTGCTTCTTGAGGTGGAGAGAAATAGGTGAACTGACTCAACATTGAAAGTAAAAGAATGGTCCTCATAGAGGAAAAGCATCGATTGCTATATTTGTGCTAGAGCTTTGATTTTGAAAACATGAAACAATTTTGTCAACGGTAGTAGTAAAGCATATGTATCATGTAAATTATATCTTATAAGTTGCAAGCCTCATGCATAGTGTACTAATAGTGCCCGCACCTTGTCCTAATTAGCTTGGACTACCGGATCATCACAATGCACATGTTTTAACCAAGTGTCACAAAGGGGTACCTCTATGCCGCCTGTACAAAGGTCTAAGGAGAAAGCTCGCATTGGATTTCTCGCTATTGATTATTCTCAACTTAGACATCCATACCGGGACAACATAGACAACAGATAATGGACTCCTCTTTTATGCATAAGCATGTAACAACAATTAATAATTTTCTCATATGAGATTGAGGATATATGTCCAAAACTGAAACTTCCACCATGGATCATGGCTTTAGTTAGCGGCCCAATGTTCTTCTCTAACAATATGCATGCTTAACCATAAGGTGGTAGATCTCTCTTACTTCAGACAAGACGAACATGCATAGCAACTCACATGAAATTCAACCAATGAATAGTTGATGGCGTCCCCAGTAAACATGGTTATCGCACAACAAGCAACTTAATAAGAGATAAAGTGCATAATTACATATTCAATACCACAATAGTTTTTAAGCTATTTGTCCCATGAGCTATATATTGCAAAGGTGAATGATGGAATTTTAAAGGTAGCACTCAAGCAATTTACTTTGGAATGGCGGAAAATACCATGTAGTAGGTAGGTATGGTGGACACAAATGGCATAGTGGTTGGCTCAAGTATTTTGGATGCATGAGAAGTATTCCCTCTCGATACAAGGTTTAGGCTAGCAAGGCTTATTTGAAACAAATACAAGGATGAACCGGTGCAGCAAAACTCACATAAAAGACATATTGAAAACATTATAAGACTCTACACCGTCTTCCTTGTTGTTCAAACTCAATACTAGAAATTATCTAGACCTTAGAGAAACCAAATATGCAAACCAAATTTTAGCATGCTCTATGTATTTCTTCATTAATGGGTGCAAAGCATATGATGCAAGAGCTTAAACATGAGCACAACAATTGCCAAGTATCACATTACCCAAGACATTTATAGCAATTACTACATGTATCATTTTCCAATTCCAACCATATAACAATTTAACGAAGGAGAAACTTCGCCATGAATACTATGAGTAGAAACCAAGGACATACTTGTCCATATGCTACAGCGGAGCGTGTCTCTCTCCCATAAAGTGAATGCTAGGATCCATTTTATTCAAACAAAACAAAAACAAAAACAAACCGACGCTCCAAGAAAAAGCACATAAGATGTGATGGAATAAAAATATAGTTTCAGGGGAGGAACCTGATAATGTTGTCGATGAAGAAGGGGATGCCTTGGGCATCCCCAAGCTTAGACGCTTGAGTCTTCTTGATATATGCAGGGGTGAACCACCGGGGCATCCCCAAGCTTAGAGCTTTCACTCTCCTTGATCATGTTGCATCATACTCCTCTCTTGATCCTTGAAAACTTCCTCCACACCAAACTCGAAACAACTCATTAGAGGGTTAGTGCACATTATAAATTTACATATTCAGAGGTGACACAATCATTCTTAACACTTCTGGACATTGCATAAAGCTACTGGACATTAATGGATCAAAGAAATTCATCCAACTTAGCGAAAGAGGCAATGTGAAATAAAAGGCAGAATCTGTCAAAACAGAACAGTTCGTATTGACGAATTTTAAAATGGCACCAGACTTGCTCAAATGAAAATGCTCAAATTGAATGAAAGTTGCGTACATATCTGAGGATCATGCACGTAAATTGGCTTAATTTTCTGAGTTACCTACAGGGAGGTGGACCCAGATTCGTGACAGCAAAGAAATCTGGAACTGTGCAGTAATCCAAATCTAGTACTTACTTTTCTATCAACGGCTTAACTTGGCACAACAAAACACAAAACTAAGATAAAGAGAGGTTGCTACAGTAGTAAACAACTTCCAAGACACAAAATAAAAACAAAGTACTGTAGGTAAAAACATGGGTTGTCTCCCATAAGCGCTTTTCTTTAACGCCTTTCAGCTAGGCGCAGAAAGTGTGTATCAAGTATTATCAAGAGATGAAGTGTCAACATCATAATTTGTTCTCATAATAGAATCAAAAGGTACCTTCATTCTCTTTCTAGGGAAGTGTTCCATACCTTTCTTGAGAGGAAATTGATATTTTATATTACCTTCCTTCATATCAATGATAGCACCAACAGTTCGAAGAAAAGGTCTTCCCAATATAATGGGGCAAGATGCATTGTATTCAATATCCAAGACAACAAAATCAACGGGAACAAGGTTATTGTTAATGGTAATGTGAACATTATCAACTTTACCCAAAGGTTTCTTTGTAGAATGATCAGCAAGATTAACATCCAAATAACAATTTTTCAAATGGCAAGTCAAGCATATTATAAATTTTCTTAGGCATAACAGAGATACTTGCACCAAGATCACATAAAGCATTACAATCAAAATCTTTAACCTTCATCTTAATGATGGGCTCCCAACCATCCTCTAGCTTTTTAGGAATAGAGGCTTCACGCTCTAGTTTCTCTTCTCTAGCTTTTATGAGAGCATTTGTAATATGATGCGTGAAAGCCAAATTTATAGCACTAGCATTAGGACTTTTAGCAAGTTTTTGCAAGAACTTTATAACTTCAGAGATGTGGCAATCATCAAAATTCAAACCATTATAATCTAAAGCAATGGGATCATCATCCCCAATGTTGGAAAAAATTTCAGCAGCTTTATCACAGTAGCTTTCAGTAGCTTTTTTAGCAGCTTTCAGCAGTTTTTCGCGCTTTGCATTGAAGTGGAAACATTGCTAACACCAATTCTTTTATTAGTATGAGTAGGAGGTGCAGCAACATGTGTAGCATTAGCATTACTAGTGGTGGTAATAGTCCAAACTTTAGCTATATTCTTCTCTTTAGCTAGTTTTTCATTTTCTTCTCTATCCCACCTAGCACGCAGTTCAGCCATTAATCTTATATTCTCATTAATTCTAACTTGAATGGCATTTGCTGTAGTAGTAATTTTATTATGATGATTCTCATTAGGCAAAACTTTTGATTTCAAAAGATCAACATCAGCAGCAAACAAGACTATCGACTTTAGAAGCAAGTATATCATTTTTCCCAAGCTTTTCTTCAACAGATTTGTTAAAAGCAGTTTGTGTACTAATAAATTCTTTAAGCATGGCTTCAAGTCCAGGGGGTGAACTCCTACTATTGTTGTAAGAATTCCCATAAGAATTACCATAGCCGTTGCCATTATTATAAGGATATGGCCTATAGTTGTTACTAGAATTGTTCCGGTAAGCATTGTTGTTGAAATTATTATTTTTAATGAAGTTTACATCAACATGTTCTTCTTGTGCAACCAATGAAGCTAATGGAACATTATTAGGATCAATATTAGTCCTATCATTCACAAGCATAGACATAATAGCATCAATCTTATCACTCAAGGAAGAGGTTTCTTCGACAGAATTTACCTTCTTACCTTGTGGAGCTCTTTCCGTGTGCCATTCAGAGTAGTTGATCATCATATTATCAAGAAGCTTTGTTGCTTCACCAAGAGTGATGGACATAAAGGTACCTCCAGCAGCTGAATCCAATAAATTCCGTGAAGAAAAATTTAGTCCTGCATAGAAGGTTTGGATGATCATCCAAGTAGTCAGTCCATGGGTTGGGCAGTTTTTAACCAGAGATTTCATTCTTTCCCAAGCTTGAGCAACATGTTCAGTATCTAATTGTTTAAAATTCATTATGCTACTCCTCAAAGATATAATTTTAGCAGGGGGATAATATCTACCAATAAAAGCATCCTTGCATTTAGTCCATGAATCAATACTATTCTTAGGCAGAGATAGCAACCAATCTTTAGCTCTTCCTCTTAAGGAGAAAGGGAACAATTTTAATTTTATAATATCACCATCTACATCCTTATACTTTTGCATTTCACATAATTCAACAAAATTATTAAGATGGGCAGCAGCATCATCAGAACTAACACTGAAAATTGCTCTCGCATAACAAGATTCATAAAGCAGGTTTAATTTCAAAGAATTCTGCTGTAGTAGCAGGTGGAGCAATAGGTGTGCATAAGAAATCATTATTATTTGTGGTTGTGAAGTCACACAACTTAGTATTTTCAGCGTTGGCCATTTTAGCAACAGTAAATAAAGCAAACTAGATAAAGTAAATGCAAGTAAACTAATTTTTTTGTGTTTTTGATATAGCAAACAAGATAGCAAATAAAGTAAAACTAGCAACTAATTTTTTTGTATTTTGATTTAGTGCAGCAAACAAAGTAGTAAATAAAACTAAGCAAGACAAAAACAAAGTAAAGAGATTGAGAAGTGGAGACTCCCCTTGCAGCGTGTCTTGATCTCCACGGCAACGGCGCCAGAAATTTGCTTGATGCGTGTGGTTGGCACGTCCGTTGGGAACCCCAAGAGGAAGGTGTGATGCGCACAGCGGCAAGTTTCCTCAGTAAGAAACCAAGGTTTAATCGGACCAGTAGGAGTCAAGAAGCACGTTGAAGGTTGATGGCGGCGAGATGTAGTGCGGCGCAACACCAGTGATTCCGGCGCCAACGTGGAACCTGCACAACACAACCAAGATACTTTGCCCCAACGAAACAGTGAGGTTGTCAATCTCACCGGCTTGCTGTAACAAAGAGTTAACCGGATTGTGTGGAAGATGAGTGTTTGCGAAAAACAGAGAACAGTATTGCAGTAGATTGTATTTCAAGAAAGAGAATTGGACCGGGGTCCACAGTTCACTAGAGGTGTCTCTCCCATAAGACGAACGACATGTTGGGTGAACAAATTACAGTTGGGCAATTGACAAATAAAGAGAGCATGACCATGCACATACATATCATGATGAGTATAGTGAGATTTAATTGGGCATTACGACAAAGTACATAGACCGTCATCCAACTGCATCTATGCCTAAAAAGTCCACCTTCAGGTTATCATCCGAACCCCTTCAAGTATTAAGTTGCTAACAACAGACAAATGCATTAAGTATGGTGCGTAATGTAACTAGTGACTACATCCTTGAACATAGCACAAATGTTTTATCCCTAGTGGCAACAGCACAACACAACCTTAGAACTTACATCCTTTGTCCCGGTGTCAATGCGGGCATGAACCCACTATCGAGCATAAGTACTCCCTCTTGGAGTTACAAGCATCTACTTGGCCAGAGCATCTACTAGTAACGGAGAGCATGCAAGATCATAAACAACACATAGCATAACTTTGATAATCAACATAACAAGTATTCTCTATTCATCGGATCCCAACAAACGCAACATATAGAATTACAGATAGATGATCTTGATCATGTTAGGCAGCTCACAAGATCCGACAATGATAGCACAATGGGGAGAAGACAACCATCTAGCTACTGCTATGGACCCATAGTCCAGGGGTAGACTACTCACACATCACACCGGAGGCGACCATGGCGGCGTAGAGTCCTCCGGGAGATGATTCCCCTCTCCGGCAGGGTGCCGGAGGCGATCTCCTGGATCCCCCGAGATGGGATCGGCGGCGGCGGCGTCTCTGGAAGGTTTTCCGTATCGTGGTTCTCGATGCTGGGGTTTCGTCACGGAGACTTTTTATAGGCGAAAGGGCAGGTCAAGAGGCGGCACGGGGCCCCACACCACGTGCCGCGCGGCCAAGGGGGCGCCGCCGCCTATAGTGTGGCCCCTCCGTGGCCCCTCTTCGTCTCTCCTTCGGACTTCTGGAAGCTTCGTGAGAAAATAGGCCCCTGGGCTTTGATTTCGTCCAATTCCGAGAATATTTCCTTACTAGGATTTCTGAAACCAAAAACAGCGTAAAACAAAGAATCGCACTTCGGCATCTTGTTAATAGGTTAGTTCCAGAAAATGCACGAATATGACATAAAGTGTGCATAAAACATGTAGATAACATCAATAATGTGGCATGGAACATAAGAAATTATCGATACGTCGGAGACGTATCATTATCTAGCTAGGGTGTTTTAGGGTTAGGGTTAGGGTTAATTAGGGTTTAGGGTTTAGGGTTTGGGGTTTGGTTTTAGGGTTTAGGGTCTAGGGTTTAGGGTTTAGGGTTTAGGGTTTAGGGTGTATAGTGTTTAGGGTTTAGGGTTTAGGGTGTAGTGTTTAGGGTGTAGGGTCTAGGGTTTAGGGTTTAGTGTTTAGGGTGTTTCGGGTGTACGTTTAGGGTATAATTAGGGATTAGGGACTAGGGTTTTAGGGTTTAAAGGTTTAGGGATCATCGATCGAGTGCACACACACATTATTAGAGGCACCCGCGCCTTTGCGCATAAAGTGCATGCGTATATAAGTGTGTTTTTTGGCCACCAACGATATATAGATCGAGAGAGAGATTGAAATGTGTATATATATATCCCCAAGAATATGTTCAGATATATATTGAAATATATGCACGAATGATATGTGCAAGGTATGACATGCGCGCATGCACACTAATTGTATATATATTATGAGGCAACTTAATCAAATGTATTTTCATTCGAGAGAACTTGTCAAAATTCAAGTTAATTAATTTATCAGAGCTAATTAGTTGGTCGCCTGCTTGATGCGCAATGAAGTGTCGTTGGCCTATATTTATATGTAGGGTTTAATTAGGGTTTAGGGTTTAGGGTGTAGTACGTGGTTTAGGGTTTAGGGTGTACTGTTTAGGGTTTAGGGTCTAGGGTTTAGGGTTTAGTGTTTAGGGTGTTTAGGGTGTACGTTTAGGGTATAATTAGGGATTATGGATTAGGGATTAGGGTTTTAGGGTTGAAGGTTTAGGGATCAACGATCGATCGAGTGCACACACACATTATTAGAGGCACCCGCGCCTTTGCGCATAAAGTGCATGCGTATATAAGTGTGTTTTTTGGCCACCAACGATATATAGATCGAGAGAGAGATTGAAATGTATATATATCCCCAAGAATATGTTCAGATATATATTGAAATATATGCACGAATGATATGTGCAAGGTATGACATGTGCACATGCACACTAATTGTATATATTATGAGGCAACTTAATCAAATGTGTTTTCATTCGAGAGAACTTGTCAAAATTCAAGTTAATTAATTTATCAGCGCTAATTAGTTGGTCGCCTGCTTGATGCGCAATGAAGTGTCGTTGGCCTATATATATGTTGGGTTTAATTAGGGTTTTGGGTTTAGGGTTATCTAGCTAGGGTTTTAGGGTTAGGGTTAATTAGGGTTTAGGGTTTGGGGTTTAGTTTTAGGGTTTAGGGTTTAGGCTCTAGGGTTTAGGGTTTAGGGTTTAGGATGTTTAGTGTTTAGGGTGTAGTGTTTAGGGTGTAGGGTCTAGGGTTTAGTGTTTAGTGTTTAGGGTGTTTCGGGTGTACGTTTAGGGTATAATTAGGGATTATGGACTAGGGTTTTAGGGTTTAAAGGTTTAGGGATCATCGATCGAGTGCACACACACATTATTAGAGGCACCCGCGCCTTTGCACATAAAGTGCATGCGTATATAAGTGTGCTTTTTGGCCACCAACGATATATTAGATCGAGAGAGAGATTGAAATGTGTGTATATATATATCCCAAAGAATATGTTCAGATATATATTGAAATATATGCACGAATGATATGTGCAAGGTATGACATGCGCGCATGCACACTAATTGTATATATATTATGAGGCGACTTAATCAAATGTATTTTCATTCGAGAGAACTTGTCAAAATTCAAGTTAATTAATTTATCAGTGCTAATTAGTTGGTCGCCTGCTTGATGCGCAATGAAGTGTCGTTGGCCTATATTTATATGTAGGGTTTAATTAGGGTTTAGGGTTTAGGGTGTAGTGGTTTAGGGTTTAGGGTGTAGTGTTTAGGGTTTGGGGTCTAGGGTTTAGTGTTTAGGGTGTTTAGGGTGTACATTTAGGGTATAATTAGGGATTAGGGATTAGGGTTTTAGGGTTGAAGGTTTAGGGATCAACGATCGATCGAGTGCACACACACATTATTAGAGGCACCCGCGCCTTTGCGCATAAAGTGTATGCGTATATAAGTGTGTTTTTTGGCCACCAACGATATATAGATCGAGAGGGAGATTGAAATGTATATATATCCCCAAGAATATGTTTAGATATATATTGAAATATATGCACGAATGATATGTGCAAGGTATGACATGCGCGCATGCACACTAATTGTATATATATTATGAGGCAACTTAATCAAATGTGTTTTCATTCGAGAGGACTTGTCAAAATTCAAGTTAATTAATTTATCAGCGCTAATTAGTTGGTCGCCTGCTTGATGCGCAATGAAGTGTCGTTGGCCTATATATATGTTGGGTTTAATTAGGGTTTTGGGTTTAGGGTTATCTAGCTAGGGTTTTAGGGTTAGGGTTAATTAGGGTTTAGGTTAGGGTCTAGGGTTTAGGGTTTAGGGTTTGGGGTTTGGGCTTTAGGGTTTAGGGTCTAGGGTTAGGGTTTAGGGTTTAGTGTTTAGTGTTTAGGGTTTAGGGTTTAGGGTTTAGGGTGCAGTGTTTAGGGTTTAGGGTTTAGGGTTTAGTGTTTAGGGTGTATGTTTAGGGTATAATTAGGGATTAGGGATTAGGGATTACGGTTTAAGGTTTAGGGATCATCGATCGAGTGCACACATATTAGTGGCACCCGCGCCTTTGCGCATAAACTGCATGCGTATATAAGTGTGTTTTTTTGCCACCAACGATATATAGATCGAGAGAGAGATTGAAATATATATATCCCCAAGAATATATTCAGATATATATTGAAATATATGCACGAATGATATGTGCAAGGTATGACATGCGCGCATGCACACTAATTGTATATATATTACGAGGCAACTTAATCAAATGTGTTTTCATTCGAGAGAACTTGTCAAAATTCAAGTTAATTAATTTATCAGCGCTAATTAGTTGGTCGCCTGCTTGATGCGCAATGAAGTGTCGTTGGCCTATATATATGTAGGGTTTAATTAGGGTTTAGGGTTTAGGGTTATCTAGCTAGGGTTTTAGGGTTAGGATTAGGGTTAATTAGGGTTTAGGGTCTAGGGTTTAGGGTTTGGGGTTTGGGGTTTGGGGTTTAGTGTTTAGGGTCTAGGGTTAGGGTTTAGGGTTTAGGGTTTAGGGTTTAGGGTGTAGTGTTTAGGGTTTTGGGGCTAGGGTTTAGGGTCTAGGGTTTAGGGTTTAGTGTTTCGGGTGTTTAGGGTGTATGTTTAGGGTATAATTAGGGATTAGGGTTTTAGGGTTTAAGGTTTAGGGATCATCGATCGAGTGCACACACACATTATTAGAGGCACCCGCGCCTTTGCGCATAAAGTGCATGCGTATATATATAAGTGTGTTTCTTGGCCACCAACGATATATAGATCGAGAGATAGAGATTGAATTCCCCAAGAATATGTTCAACTATACGCACACACATGAATTACTAGAGGCACCCGCGCCTTTGCGCATAAAGTGCATGCATATGTGTGTTGTTCTGGCCACCAACGATAGATCGAGAGAGAGAGAGAGAGATTGAAATCCCCAAGAATTAGAGGACCCCCTTGCACAAGTGTTGGCCATCTATATATATTATGAATCCCAATAATGTTCATACATGATAGGGCATATGTGTGAAGCAATTTTTTCTGAGAACTTGTAAAGATTCAAATTTATCAGTGGAAATGGAAACTAGTGCACATTAGAGGACCCCCTTGCACACGTGTTGGCCATCTATGTATAGTTTGAATCCCAATAATGTTCATACATGATAGGCTATATGTGAATCAATTTTTTCTTCCAAGAACTTTTCAAGATTCAAATTTATCGGTGCTAATGGAAACTAGTGCGCACTAGACGATCCCCTTGCGCAAGTGCTGGCCATTACATATAGTAGTTTAAATCTTAAGAATGTTCATACATGATAGGCCATATGTGCAAAGAAATTTTTTTCCCGTGAACTTGTCAAAATTCAAGTTTATCGTTGCAAATGGAAACTAGTCCAAAAAATTACATAGAGGTTCAAAAGAACTAGACAATAGCTAATACGACCTGCAACTTTACAAAAAGGACCCCAAAACATATAGAAGAAAATCAATCGAGTCCTTCTGGACCGCACATCAGATCTCTGCTCCGCATCCTTTCCAGCAACTACGTCGCCGGGGACGCACCACTTGGGACGGTGTCGCCGGTAGTCGCCAGGACGAAGGAGAAGAATGGCCTCAGCAACGGCATATTGGCTCTGAGAAGGGCCGCTGAAAGGCCAAGATGTTCACGGGCAAGACGGATGACGCCGTCGTATGCCCCGAGCTTGTGAACGTTAGCAGCTTGACTTCCCCGTTGGCCAGATCTGAAGCACTGACCAAAGCAAGCCTCACCGTTAGCGCCTTCACCTTGATGGCACCAGATCGGGGTTTGGCCGGCAAGATCCGCCAGATTCACCATAGGCCAGATCTGAAGCCGATGACGAGATCCCCGACTCCATTGCGCCATTCTGCTCATGGGAAACACTGGATCTAAGCTTACAACAACACTAACTCCCTCGGTTCCAAATTAGCTCACTCAACTTTGCTTATCTAAATATGGATGTATCCACACATGTTTTTACTCTAGATACATACACGTCTAAGGAAAGTTGAATCAATTAATTTAGTTCGGAGGGTGTACGATATACAGAGAGAAGTCGGCCTCGTCTCCGGCCGGCGAGGCCGCCGGAGAGAAGGGGGAGAGGAGCCGGGGGAGTGAGAGAGACTCGAGAGAGAAAGAGAAGAGGAGAGCTCCCTGGGGAAGAACATTATTTTTGTCGTTCTGCTCGTAGCTTGAAACTGAAAATTTCGGCCCCACGCCAAATCATCCCGCCGAATCCATTCGAAAATCCCGTGACCAGTTTTACCCTTTTAACCCTGGTCCGGAAGTTACAACCCACCGACCATGGAGGGCTCATTCGGTAACAATGAAATATCTTGCCTAGATCCCGAACCCTCCCCACAGGCCCACACCCACCCACCAACCATTCGCCCCCATTAGCTCAAAAATACTCTCACACGCCAAAGCTCTGACTCTCTACAGTACTAGATCTGCTTCGCCGCCGGCATACTCCTCCACAGCGTAGCCTTATCGTGTTGGCTGTCCACCCACCTGATCCGCTCCCCCACCGCCCTCGCCACCGATGGATCTGCTTCACCGCCGACCTCGCCACCGACGGATCTACTTCAACGCCGACCTTTCCACCGACGGATCTGCTTCACCGCCGACCTCATCCACATCATAGCAATCAATGCCTTTTCCTGTCGACGCACCGGATCCTATCCAACGGAACCGGGTCTACTTCACCGCGGCCCCCCTCCACAGAAGCCGATCTATTCCACCGACTAGCTCGGCGCACCGGCTGTATCAACTTCACCGAATCCCTTGCCAGCCAACCAGATCTGCTTCACTAACGCCCGCTTCAACTGAAACAGGGTCGACTCATCGTCTCCCGCGTTCGCCGCCGCTGGAATGCAAGTTGCCGCCCCCGTCCACCCCGCTGCAGCTTGGTTAGTACGCTGGCCCGTTAGATCGCGGTGTTTCTTTAGCCATGTTTTGTGTAGTTATTTGCAGATCTCATATGCCATTAACTTTCTTTATTTGTTACTTCGCATGAAGTTCGTTTAAATATTGTACAGTACAAAAGCATTATCCGGTCGCTACCATCCCATTCATTTGCTGCCAACTGTTTTTGTACTGCATGCTATTCCTTTTATAGTCATGCTATGGGCATTTCCAATCTGGTTGTTCTTATACCACGTCATTAGCTCACCGCTAGCCGCTAGCTGTTTTCTCGTGCCTGCTATTCTCACACTGCTTTTATAATCATGCTATGTGCATTTCCAATCTGCTTGCTCTTATACCTCGTCTTTAGCTTATAGCTATTTTTTTCCATGAATGCTCCTGTCGCACAGCTTGTATAGTTATTGCTGCGTGCATGTCTGGTCTTTGTATTATCGTAGACTAACCTGTCAATGTTATTTTTTCTAGGGATTGATCATGCGAACCACTTATTAGAATATCCAACATTAACAGCGGGGACGCTAGGGAAGGTTGGAATCTGAGTTCTTGGTTGGTAATTTTGGCATTTTACTTCCGTCATTATCTATAACCTATATGCATTGTTCCTTATGCAAGAGATTAACACTTGGAACCCTGCCATAGCAATGCCATTCATGCTTTACTATGTTTCTGCCTATTTGATATGCTTGTCTTGGAGCAACTGCGAAGGTGATTTGAACCTGACATTTGGTCATTCTTAATGCCAGTTTACTTTATGTGGAAAACCTTGGCATTACCCTACTCTAAATCTGAATGTCTGAAATTCGTATCTCATGAAAAGCAACATATAGTTGGTTTTAATCTGATATCTGGTAAATATTGGCTTATTCATTTGGCAGCTCAAGTTTTTTGTTATTTGAAACCAGCTGACTTGGTCTTAAATGTGATATCTAAACACAGATTAAGGACAATGGAGCAGGAGGATTAGCATTTCACTTGATGGCTGAACCTAAAATGACAGGCATGTCGACCACGACTAGTGCACGCAAGAGAAGGACTGCAAATGAGCAAGTATGTGCTTAGTACATGCATCTTATCTTATCTTGTGCTTATTTCTGCTACATCTTTGTTATCTCGATCTCTACATTGTGTAATACATGTTTGAATAGTTAATTGTTGTAACTATGTTTGCAATATTACCGAATGCAGTTTTAATGAAGCAGTCATCATTAGAAGATAGTCGCCAAAGCGACCTGTGCAACATTATGATGTAAGTCGTGCTTAGTACAAGTTCCATACATTGTCTTATTTATGCAACTTGTTATTATCTTATATCTACATTGCATAATAAATGTTTGAATAGTTCACTGTTGTAACTATGTTGCAATATTACTAGAATGCAGGTGTAATGAAGAAGTCCTTAGTAGAAGATAGAGCGCAAAAAGGTTCCGGGGTGAGCCTATGCAACGATATAATGTAAGTCTGTGCTTAGTACTTGTGACTATCTCATATCGACAATGCTTAATACATGTTTGCATAGTTCATCGTTTAATTTTTTTGCATTATTATCAGAATGCAGTTGTGATGAAGCAATCTTCATCAGAAGAGAGGCCCACAAAAAGTTCTGATCTTTCTTCTGATGCATCCTCTCATAGCCGTCAACCTAGACCATTCCTTTCATCAAACAGTAAATATCTCAAGGTTGTACTTCATAAAAGACATGGTATTGCTGCTTTAAGATCTGTAGCTGATATGTTGACCAAGAGTACACAAGATTCAATCAAGGCGATTGCCAAATGTCAACGTGTTATTGATGATGCTAATAGAAGTCCTCAATGATTCTATGTGATTTTTTTATTTGGGCACATTAATTGCCTTGTAATTTTCCTAGTTATTTTATTTGTGTATGTAATTGTGTGTATCATTGATACCAGATTTTAGGCTCATGAAATTTAATGCAAGTTGACTAGTCAAACAACCAGGGCCCTACAACTGATTGGGCCGGCCCACTTACAGTAGTGTGGGACCCACTTTCATTTTGGGTCGGCCCACCTACTTATTGGGCCGGCCCGTTAACAGGGAAGTGGGCCCCACCAGCTTATTGGGACGGCCCACTATTTTGTTGGGCCAGCCCACTTGCTATATTATGGACCCCACATACTAAATGGGCCGGCCCTTCAACAGGAAAGTGGGACCCACCTGTGTTTTTGGCCGGGCCCACTATCTTGCTGGGCCGGCCCACTTGCTATATGGTGGACCCCACATACTAAATGGGCCGGCCCTTTAACAGGAAAGTGGGACCCACCTGTGTTTTTGGCCCGACCCACTATCTTGTTGGGCCAGCCCAATTGCTATATGGTGGACCCCACATACTAAATGGGCCGGCCCTTTAACTGGAAATTGGGACCCACCTGTGTTTTTGGCCCGACCCACTATCTTGTTGGGCCGGCCCACTTGCTATATGGTGGACCCCACATACTAAATGGGCCGG
Source organism: Lolium perenne (assembly GCF_019359855.2). Classification (NCBI taxonomy): domain Eukaryota; kingdom Viridiplantae; phylum Streptophyta; class Magnoliopsida; order Poales; family Poaceae; genus Lolium; species Lolium perenne. The sequence continues at coordinate 129,946,695 of NC_067248.2, forward strand.
CCCTTTAACAGGAAAGTGGGACCCACCTATGTTTTTGGCCCGGCCCACTTTCTTGTTGGGCCAGCCCATTTGATCTATTGTGGACCCCACGTACTAAATGGGCCGGCCCGATAGCAGGAAAGTGGGACCCTGTGGTGACCCTGCATACCACTGCATGTTGTAGTATGCCAGTCGTTGATATAACATTCGCGAAGTACCATTCCGCAAATATTACATCCCTCAGAGTAGTACAACAGAACATAGCAGGGTCCATAACTCATTCACATATTATTACAATCATCATACACAAGTCGTCTCGGAGCTCCTCTTGGGTTCTGAGAGGATAACTCCTGGGTTCGAGGCGAACCCAACTTAACTTACAATACCATTGTCTCATTAAACTAAACATTTATTTAAACGAGCAGCTAAATAGTAAGAGTTCGCGGCTTCGGCTACTACTACTCCTCCTGATATCCTTAGGCTTGTTCTCCTCCGGAAGCCTCCCCGGATCCGTAGACTATGATGTAGTCTACGCCTTCAACACCTCCTGAGAGGTCTGGTTCCTCGTAGCCGATGATCTCGGCTCCATCATTGTTGTCGTAGTCCTCCTCCAGATGGTTCAGACAATCTAAGCATGGGATTTAAGAGTGGTATGAGTACGAGCGTACTCAACAAGTTCATTATAGATAAGAGGTGTTTTATGCACTATCTACGATATTAGACCAGAAAGTCTAATACCAATGCAAGTTTTGATAAACATTTCTTCAAGAGATTGCTTTTATTTTAAAGAGCTATGTCCGTCAGCCTTCACCGGTTTACTAGAACTTCATGGAGCTCCTTTCCGGCCGCGTTCGCAGTTCCTCAATCCCGGAACAGGGAGTGACAGGTCACAGTTCTTTACACTCTGCAGAGGTGTGTTGCTTTACCCATAAGAGATCTTAACCTTGGTGCCAACCGGGCAGCTTTCCCGTCCACACTTCCTTAGGTGTGAGGCCCGGTATAAGGTCTAGCCAATCATGTTCCTCCGCTACCTCGAACACCCACCCTTTGTTGCATACCCCGACCCTGGGTCCTCGTCGGTCCTCTTATACCACTTAAGGATGGACCCCGACCACGACAACAGTTTGGGACTCGTTAACCAAACTCCTTCGCCGGTAGCTGCAACCCATCATAGACCGCAATACCGTGGGGACTTTAGGCTTCCCCAGCCCACCGCTTGCACTTCGAGCGACAAGTGTCTACGGACTATGCCGTGGGGACTTAAGGCTTCCCCAGCCCACCACTTGCCCTGACAGATACAAGTGTCTACGGTAAAGCGCATCCGTTGATGAACGAGAGGTGGAAACACTTTTGACTACTCCGTCCCACTCCGGATCTTATGGTTAACACGGATATTACGGCACAAGAATCACTGGCGACATTTGTTGTTTAATCCTAGATGGATATAAGCCCGTGCAATGGAACCTCCACCATATCAACACAATCCATGGTTCCATTGCCCACCACATAGTCATATTCATAGTTATGAAAGTAGTGGTTTTGATTTTTGTGCAGTAGTGATAACCATAATACTTTGCAAGTAATTTGATAAAAATAATCAAATGACATGAGCAAGTGATGAACTTGCCTGAACACTGCAAAGTTCTGCAGTTGGAAGGTATGGACTGACCCTTGTCCTCTTGTTCTGAAAAATAGCATCATTGTCCGATAAGGGCAATGGTTAAAGAAGCAATTATGCATGATTCCATTTTTAGGGTTTGTTCCCCCCTTCCGATGTCGTTATTATTTCATGTGAGAGGTTAATACTAAGAATAATTTGGAGATATTATATTTAGAGTAAATACAACCTTGAAATGTTGTCAAGGTGTTTTTCTAGTCCAAAATACTTTATGTACTTATTTTCATTATTGAAAATAAAAGGTGTGATTTAAATGATTATTTAAATCATCAAATTTGAACTTATTCTTGTTTTAACTTCAAAAATTCTACTTCATATTTTATTCTGATAGAGATTTTTATACTGAGTGGTTTTCATATTTTTAATTATTTTTTTGGAGTTGTTAATAATTTGTTATGTATTTTCAAAGTTTCTGCCTTAATTGGAATTTGTGAAATTCCCAAAATGTCCCCCGGACCCACTTGTCAGGGTGGCTCAAATGGTTTGGCTAAACCGACTGGGTCCAACCGACCCGAGCGGTCGGTCGCTCACCCCCGCGCCTCGCGCCGCTTCGCCAAACCCTAATCCTCTCCCGTGCTCTGGCGACCCGTGGTCGCCGCCGCCGTCGCCGAATTAATCCGGCCTATTCCGGCCACCGCCGGCGGTGAGATGGGTATCAATCGAACCGCCGTTCGACGGCGCTTCGATTGATCCGCGTTGATCTGCTCTTCCCCGCCGCCGCCGTTCTTCCTCAACGCACCGGTGACATGGCCGCGGGCGAATCGCCGCGCTCTCGTTGCCGACGAGCTCGACGCTTGGCGTGGCCGCGTGCCCCGCCGTGGTCTTCTTGGGGTCCTCGCGCCCGACGACAGCCTGGCTTGGCCATGGCACGGCGCCGTCGTTCACCCGACGCGTGCCGCCGTGGCCGCCATGGCTGCGCTCGCTCTCCTCGACTCGATAAGTGCGCCTCCTTTCTGCTCCCCTCCCGTGCCCGACCTTCTTCCACCTCTAGACCTGTCGCCGTGGTGTGCTTGCCTACGCAAGCACCGCTGTGTTCTTCTGCAGCCGCCATGTTTGCCTCGCTCTGCTATGCTATGCTGCTGCGCTATGCGTGTGCTACTGCGCAAAATTGCTAAGCTATGTGCCTGTGAAAGCTTGCTTCTGTGTTTCCTAGCTCTATCTGTTCATTTCCATCTCTGGCTGTGACCCTCCTGTGATTGCTCATGAGCATCCAGTGATGCTCATGGCCTGTTGACATGCTCCTATTCCTTTTTACTGTCACTAGGCATACTGTGTGTGCTTAATTCTGTCCCTGACTTGATTGTGGTGGTTAATCCTTGCATACTTGCAAGTGCCAGTGCCTTTGAGCTAGTTCATTTAGTTCAGATTCATGATTATGCTCCATTGAGCTGTACTGTTGGCCTAGCAGTGTGATTCAGTGATGGATTGACATGTGCTTTTCTTGTATATTGTGATCCTTTGGTTCATCAAGCCTTTGATGTGCTTCTGGATACAATTATAAAGCCTGATGCTCTTATCTCTGTGATGCAATTGTTCAGTTAATTAATTATCTGTTCATGTGTTAATTGCTTGGAATGGATTCTAGCATGCTTGATCAAGTCCTGATGATCTTATGATCATCAGTTGCTTGGTGAATGGCTGCTGTTTCATTCTTGTGTCTAGCTGATGCTCTCCTGATGTCAGTGTAACACAATGGCTTGTGTTGTACTCCTTGGTGTTTGCTCAAGCCCCTACTTCTATCTGCAATGATCCATTTGATCACCTGCATGACCTGGTGCATAGCTTAATTCTCTGTTTCATTTATCTGTGTAGCTTTGATTCATTAAGTAGATAAATGATGTGAACTGCTCACAGTTGATGATCATATGAATGAATTAGTTAAGCTAGAGGGATGCCAATCATATATTGGGGACCCTAGCTTCATTTGAACCCTTCTGGGTAATGATATATGTGCTGGTTTGATGGTTTGATTGCTTAAGTGGTAGAGGTTGCCTCAACAGCCATTCTTGACTGTTCAGGAAGCTCCCACATCTTGTTGGCTTGCTGTGATTACTAGATGCTTACTGGTTGATCCAGATTTGGACTTCCAGTGGCTCTTTGCTGTTGACAAACTTAAATAGACACATATTGTCTATCAGTCTGATGGAATCAATAGCTATAGGTGTTGAGTATGTGGCCAGGCTAGCTGTGTCTTCATCTGCTGCTGGATTTCTTCAGTTATGCATTAATTTACATGGCTGTTGTTCCCTTTAGATGCTTAACCAGTGGCCTCTCTACTCTTGCTTGCACCATATGGCTTAGTAGCCAAATGATGACACAAACAGGGTACTCACACCCTTTTGCTTCTGTGTGTTTGATGCATATGCTTATTTATGAACAAAACCATCTGGTTTGTTCATGTTGAGTTGTATACCTCACTCCAGCTCCTAGATTTTGATGTTGGTGTAGAGGTTTTTCTTCAGTGTTGATCTGATGGTTGAGTTGCTTGCCCTGCTCCTCCTGATGAGCTTGTGAAGCTTGGTTTATTTTCTGGTGATTGGGAATAGATGGAACAGCTCTAGCTGTTCATACATTCTTGGTGTTCTTGGCTGTTTTTGGTGAACTTACCACCGCTGCTTTGTCGATGGATGAACAAATGGCTAGGGTTTGAGCACTGAAAAGGTTATATATGGTGCTGCTAAGCTCTCCCTGGTCGACAGCTTGGGTCTGGTCACTTTGGTGACTCACTGATGCTGTGTATGTGTTGTGCCACATGCACAATCAGTGCCTGGGTGTTGAGCATGCACACCTGATGTGTGTGCTGCTTGGGTGTCTGTGTGAACCAGATACTTTGCACTTGGGACATTGAGAGGATCAGCTCGGCAGAGTTGATCATATCTGCTTATTTTCCTTTGTTTCTAACCTGCCAAGTGGCTATGCCACTTGGCATAACTCTTCTTTTGTTGTGAATATATGCAGGGATCATCCATTGAGCAAAATGGACAAGGACTTCATCAAATACAAGATCAAATGAGGATGACCTTGTAGAATTTAGACTAGGACTATTAACTTGTAATTTTTCTTTATTTTCTATTCTGCCCATTTATGTAATGTGTTGTATTATTCTTTTATTTCACTTATGAATATTGTAATGACATTGTAATTTGTGTGATGATCAATAAAGCTCAAGGTTTCTCTCAAATGAGCTTTACTTAGTTGTTATATCCTTAATTATTAATATTTGTTTAATGAATTACCTCAATTTTGAATTATGAGATATTCATATGATGTTTAAATTTGAAATTCAAATTCAACCTTGGTTTGAATTCAACCATGTCATATCATTTGGAATTCAATCAAGCAAACTCTCCTCTCTCTTCTCAAAACCCTAACTAGTGAAGTGAGAAGCAAGTTTGTCGCACTCTCGAAACCCTAACCCTGTAAGGTGTCGAGAGAGAAACTTGTCCCCCTTCGATGCAGTTTTTGTTTAAAAGCGCGAAATTTCCCCAGAATTTACTATGCAATGCACATCCCTTTCTAAAATCTACCCCTCGATCGTCTCTAAACCTGGGACATTACAGCCTTTCCCCCTTAAAGAAAACTTCGTCCGAAGTTGTGGTTGTAATACCCGAACAGCTCGGGGTATGTTTTCCTCAGTCTTCCTCTTTTTCCCAGGTGGCTTCCCTCTCGGGGTGGTGCTTCCATTGTATCTTGCAATACTTGATCGCCTTATTTCTGAGTTGTTTCCAGCTTTCCTCGAGAATCTTGGCTGGCTTCTCGATGTATGTCAAGTCTGGTTGTAACTCGAGCTCCTCATGTGATATTGGTTCATCTGGGGTCTTCAAACATTTCCGAAGTTGTGACACATGGAATACATTATGAACTTGATCTAGCCTTCCGGGTAAATCCAATTCAAAGGCTAAACCTCGATTCTGACTCAGTATCTTGAAAGGTCCTATATATCTAGGACTGAGCTTTCCTTTTACTCCAAACCTCTGGAGTCCTTTCATCGGGCTTACCTTAAGATAAACCATGTCTCCAACTTGTGGCTCCCACGTCCTTCTCTTCTGATCGGCGTAACTCTTTTGCCGACTCTGGGCTATCTTGAGCCTGTCTCTGATAATGTCAATGATTTGGTGTTTTTCCTTGACATAATCAGGGTTGAACTCTTTGCTTGCTCCGGCTTCATACCAACAAATTGGTGATCTACACTTTCTTCCATACAGAGCTTCAAATGGTGCCATCTTGATGCTGCTTTGGTAACTATTGTTGTATGAAAACTCTGCTAAAGGTAGATGCTCCTCCCATGATACTCCGAAGTCTAGGGCACAAGCCCTAAGCATATCTTCTAAGATCTGATTGGTTCTCTCAGTTTGTCCACCTGTTTGTGGATGATACGCGGTACTATAATCCAACTTGGATCCTAAAGCTTCGTGAAGTTGCTTCCAGAATGCTGATGTGAACACGGATCCTCGATCCGATACGATCTTCTTTGGCACTCCGTGCTTACTTACGATCTCTTTGATGTAAAGATCGATAAGTTTCTCTCCTTTATCCTGCTGGTTTACCGCTAAGAAATGTGCACTTTTCGTCAACCGGTCCACGATTACCCATATCATGTCCTTCTTTTTATTGGTCATGGGTAGTCCGGTGATGAAATCCATCCCTATCTCCTCCCATTTCCACTCTGGAATAGGTAGAGGTTGTAACTTCCCTGCGGGACTCTGATGTTCAGCCTTCACTCGGCTGGGTGTATGGCATTCGCCACATATTGTGCTATCTCCCGCTTCATGTTATTCCACCAGAATAATTCCTTTAGATCCATGTACATCTTTGTACTTCCGGATGTATTGAATATGGTGTTTGATGAGCTTCCCGGAGTATTACTTCCTTGATTTCAGCAATATCCGAACGCATAAATCCTCTTACGGAACCACAAAGATCCAGATTCTCCACGGTGAAATTCTGATGGTCTTCCCTCATCTATTCTCCTCATCTCTTCTACAATGAATGGATCGTCCAACTGACCCATCATTATCTCATTCTTCAGGTTGACATTCAACTCATCGGTTACTTGTAATGCCGATAATCCTTCATGGGCTTCCTTCTCCCAAAGTTGTATTTGGGCTTGGCTTATTTCCTTCCTCAATTCCGGTGATATTTCTTGTTCCACTCCCCCAGTACTCTTCCTACTCAGGGCATCTGCTACTACATTAGCCTTCCCTGGTGTGTAATTGATTGTCAGATCATAATCCTTGATCAATTCTAGCCATCTTTTCTGCCTCATGTTGAGTTCCTTCTGAGTGAAGAAATATTTGAGGCTTTTGTGGTCTGTATAGAGCTCACACTTAGCTCCATAGAGAAAATGTCTCCATGTTTTAAGTGCAAATACGACCGCTGCTAACTCCAAGTCATGTGTAGGATAGTTTACTTCATGAGGTCTAAGTTGCCTCGATCCATAGGATATCACTTTCCGATCTTGCATGAGTACGCAACCCAATCCATGTTTGGATGCGTCACAGTACACGGTGTAATCCTTGCCAACTTCCGGAACTGCTAATACCGGTGCCGTAGTGAGTTTCTCCTTCAGAGTTTGAAAACTCTTCTCACACTCCTCTGACCACACAAATGGTGTGTTCTTTCTTAACAGCTTTGTCATTGGTCCTGCTATCTTAGAGAATCCTTCAATGAATCTCCGATAGTATCCTGCCATTCCCAGGAATCCTCGGATTTCCTTGACAGTCTTGGGTGCTTCCCATTCTAAAACTGCTGCTACCTTGCTCGGGTTGACAGCGATTCCATCTTTACTAATGACATGACCAAGAAATTCCACTTGATCTAGCCAAAATTCACACTTGCTGAGTTTGGCATAAAGTTGGTGTTCCCTTAGTGTTTGCAACACTAACCTCAAATGTTCGGCATGTTCCGCCTTGTTCTTGGAATATATCAAGATATCATCGATGAATACGATGACAAACTTGTCAAGATATGGCATGAAGATCTTATTCATGAGATTCATGAATATTGCTGGGGCATTGGTTAATCCAAAAGGTACTACAAGGTATTCATGGTGTCCATACCTTGAGACAAAGGCGATTTCGAACGTCCTCCTTCTTGATCTTTATCTGGTGATAACCGGATCTTAGATCAATCTTGGAAAAGACTCCCGCTCCTCTAACCTGATCAAATAGATCTTGTATTCTTGGAAGTGGATACTTGTTCTTGATTGTGACGTTGTTCAGATTTCTGTAGTCTCCGCACATCCTTCTTCCTCCATCCCTTTTATCCACGAAGATCACAGGTGATCCCCATGGTGAAACACTCTCCTGAATGAATCCCTTCTGTTCCAAGTCATCCAGTTGTTCCTTGAGTTCTTTCAATTCCTTAGGCCCCATCTTATATGGTGCTTTGGCAATCGGAGCTGTTCCTGGGATTAGGTCGATAGTGAATTCTATCTCCCTATCTGGTGGCATACCAGGTAATTCCGCAGGAAACACATCCTGGAATTCATTTACTACAGGTATATCTTCTAACTTAACCTCCTTCATGCTATTCAGCTGTAGCTCCACTTCAATCTGTGTATGTTTGTCGCCTTGGTAGATCATTCTACTTCCATCGGGACTTTTTAGTGACACCGTCTTGTTTACACAGTCGATCAATGCTCCATTAGCTTCTAACCAGTTCATACCAAGAATGACATCAATGTCCTTCATCGGTAAAATGAACAGGTCCGCGTCAAACGCGCACTTATTGATCATAATGACTTGTTTTTGTTTGGCATGGGTTACTAATATCGTTCCCCCCAGTAAAGTATGGTTATGGGTGTATCTAACTTAGTGCAACTAATCCCATGTTTGATGATGAATTGTTGAGAAATGAATGATGTAGTTGCACCAGTATCAAAAAGTACTTTGCCAGGATGGGTGAGTATCTGAAGCGTACCTATCACCGCCTGGTCAGAATTGACCACCTCCTCCAGACTGGTACAGTTCAGCTTGCCGAAGGGCTTCTTATTCTTCCAATTCCCTCCGGTGTTTCCTCGATTTCCTCCTCCTCCACTATTCTTCTTGGGGCAGTCCTTCAAAGATGTGCCCCTCCTGACGACACCCAAAGCATATGATCTTGGGTTTCTTACAATCCTTCATGACATGTCCTTTTAAACCACAGGAATGGCATATAATCTGATTTGCAGACTGATATCCTTGGTTCCTCCTCTGATTGCTGTTGTTGTTGTTGTTGTTGTTGTTGTTATACCGTGGCTTGAAACTCAAGCTGGTATTGGGCTTGTTACTAACAAACCTCTTAGGCTCATACTTGGCCTTCTTCCTCTTCTCTTCTTGCAGTTGTTTAAAGTCATCTTCAAGAGTGATGGCTGCATCCACCAACTCTTGGAATTCCGTTGCTCTCATCATCCGTAGCTGTACCTTGAACTGGGGACTTAACCCCTCGAAATCTCTTCTTCTTCTTGTCCTCGGTATTGACTTCCTCAACCGCTGCACCGGGACAGCTTTGAAAACTCCCTGACATAGGTCAGGATTGCCTTATCCTTCTGCTCGAGACTCTCGAACTCTCGACGCTTCAGTTCCACGATACTTTCAGGGACATTGGATTCCCTGAATTTCCTTGCAAACTCCTCCCAGGTAAATACCTTTCCTGCCGGATACACGGCTACAATGTTGTCCCACCATGATGCGGCAGGTCCACATAGCAGATGGGTAGCATATCGGACCTTCTCTTGGTCATTGCATCCAACAGTGTTGAGCTTGCGCTCAGTATCCATCAACCAATCTTCCGCGTCCATCGGCTCGGGCGCGTATGCGAAAGATATCGGCTTGGTGTTTTGGAAGTCTGCTAATGTGACTCCCTGGTTCTCGTGTCTCTCCACCCTATTCTCGCTACATCAGATCCTCGAAGGAATTTGTTCTGCAGCTCCAGTGTTACACGCTGCCTCTCTTCCGCCAGTTGCATGTACTGGATAAAGTTCTGCTGAGTCATGGGTGGTGGTGGTGGTGGAAACTGATCTCTGGCTGCACCCTCAGCCTCTTCCTTCTCTTTTGCTTCGCGCTCCATGCGCTGCGCTTCCGTCTCGTTTCCTAACGTTCCCGACATATCCCCCTAGTTCTGCAACACAAGATGATACTCATAATTACTCCATGCGCAAGTTTTCTGAGCTCAACTTTGTGCACAGAACTAGTCACGCAATGGAAATCAAGAAGCAAATCCAAATCATACAAAACATATACCCTGTATATACATACATAAGTGGTCTTATTACAATACTCGAGTCGATGTGAGTATGCAAACTCACTTATTAAAGTATATGTACAAATTTATACAGATATTACAAACTATAATACACGTGGTACTTGTGTATTATAGCTACGCCTCCCTTGGTGGACTTCTAATCGGTCTTCACTCCCGATACATTCCAGGCTTCCATCCGGTCGAACGTGTCGTCCTCCTGATAGACCCTGGAACATAAGGTCTCCCCGTTGGCTTGTAGTCCGAATCCGATGATGACCCTAAGGAGAAATCAGTATTCACAAACTGATCGTTGAGTGCATCATAATCCACCCATCGGGTGTACTCTCCTGTAGCCCCACCATAAGGGTTACCAAAACCCATACCCGACTCAACCTGTGTCGGATATCCTCCATCCACTCCTTCATTACTAGGGTAGCTCTGGTTCTGGGTTGTTGCATCATCGTTCATCTCTCCATCATAGTACTCAGTAGTACTATGGGTTCCAGTATCACTACCCCAACGCCAACCCCTAGAATTCTCGATCGGAGTCTCGGAACGCTGGTTGTTTCCGGATTCCGCTCCGCCTTCGTATCCCCCATAGGAACTATTCAGGTAGTTCCCAGGTGTAGCAGGTGTAGTTTCACGTGCAAGTGGATCAAAGCTGATGTAGCCTCCAGCTGAATAAACTGGTGTGTGCACTACATTCTCCATAGGTTCTTTCTCCCTACTCTCCTCCTTGGTTTCGGTAAATTCCTCTAGCATCGTATCAATAGCTCCTATCAGATGATGGTTCAGCTGAAAGAGTAGTGATATGAAGTTACGGCTATTATCCATATATTTTGCCGCTGCTATGGGTTTGCGTTTGGCGTATTTGTAGTGGTTGAGCATGGGATCTTCTTCCTCCTGATTATGGGGAATATGGGAGAACTCGGAATCCATAAGCTCTTTTGTCTTATGTTCCCGTATGTCGGTTATGGCTCTCATAACAGCTATATGATAGGCTGTGTTGGTTGTCCTAGCTTCTCCAGCTGGCATGACTACGCTCATTCCCAAAGATTCGGGAAGTCGCAGTCCTACTCTGCACTTGGCCAACACCGGTCCATCATAGAACATGTACTTCTTTACTGGAATCTGGGGATCACACCCAAATTCCAATAGCATGGCTCGTAGGATATCAGCAAGTCCTCCTTGGTATTCATTCAGTGTGGAATCCATAACTTTCACGTTTCTTCCCGGTCGTGCACTTGCCATGTTGGCTGTAGAAATAGAAAGATTATAAGATTAGTAATAATACATCATAATAGAGATAATAAAGAATTGTCGCACTAAAAGATATGATTGTTGTATTCTCAATTGAATATACACCATATTTTTAGAGAATTCTTTACTAATCCTATTTGACTCCTAACGTTTAGTCCCATTTACTAGGTTCCAACCTAAGGTCAAAGCTTTTGCTCTGATACCAACTGTGGTGACCCTGCATACCACTGCATGTTGTAGTATGCCAGTCGTTGATATAACATTCGCGAAGTACCATTCCGCAAATATTACATCCCTCAGAGTAGTACAACAGAACATAGCAGGGTCCATAACTCATTCACATATTATTACAATCATCATACACAAGTCGTCTCGGAGCTCCTCTTGGGTTCTGAGAGGATAACTCCTGGGTTCGAGGCGAACCCAACTTAACTTACAATACCATTGTCTCATTAAACTAAACATTTATTTAAACGAGCAGCTAAATAGTAAGAGTTCGCGCTGCTCGGCTACTACTACTCCTCCTGATATCCTTAGGCTTGTTCTCCTCCGGAAGCCTCCCCGGATCCGTAGACTATGATGTAGTCTACGCCTTCAACACCTCCTGAGAGGTCTGGTTCCTCGTAGCCGATGATCTCGGCTCCATCATTGTTGTCTTAGTCCTCCTCCAGATGGTTCAGACAATCTAAGCATGGGATTTAAGAGTGGTATGAGTACGAGCGTACTCAACAAGTTCATTATAGATAAGAGGTGTTTTATGCACTATCTACGATATTAGACCAGAAAGTCTAATACCAATGCAAGTTTTGATAAACATTTCTTCAAGAGATTGCTTTTATTTTAAAGAGCTATGTCCGTCAGCCTTCACCGGTTTACTAGAACTTCATGGAGCTCCTTTCCGGCCGCGTTCGCAGTTCCTCAATCCCGGAACAGGGAGTGACAGGTCACAGTTCTTTACACTCTGCAGAGGTGTGTTGCTTTACCCATAAGAGATCTTAACCTTGGTGCCAACCGGGCAGCTTTCCCGTCCACACTTCCTTAGGTGTGAGGCCCGGTATAAGGTCTAGCCAATCATGTTCCTCCGCTACCTCGAACACCCACCCTTTGTTGCATACCCCGACCCTGGGTCCTCGTCGGTCCTCTTATACCACTTAAGGATGGACCCCGACCACGACAACAGTTTGGGACTCGTTAACCAAACTCCTTCGCCGGTAGCTGCAACCCATCATAGACCACAATACCGTGGGGACTTTAGGCTTCCCCAGCCCACCGCTTGCACTTCGAGCGACAAGTGTCTACGGACTATGCCGTGGGGACTTAAGGCTTCCCCAGCCCACCGCTTGCCCTGACAGATACAAGTGTCTACGGTAAAGCGCATCCGTTGATGAACGAGAGGTGGAAACACTTTTGACTACTCCGTCCCACTCCGGATCTTATGGTTAACACGGATATTACGGCACAAGAATCACTGGCGACATTTGTTGTTTAATCCTAGATGGATATAAGCCCGTGCAATGGAACCTCCACCATATCAACACAATCCATGGTTCCATTGCCCACCACATAGTCATATTCATAGTTATGAAAGTAGTGGTTTTGATTTTTGTGCAGTAGTGATAACCATAATACTTTGCAAGTAATTTGATAAAAATAATCAAATGACATGAGCAAGTGATGAACTTGCCTGAACACTGCAAAGTTCTGCAGTTGGAAGGTATGGACTGACCCTTGTCCTCTTGTTCTGAAAAATAGCATCATTGTCCGATAAGGGCAATGGTTAAAGAAGCAATTATGCATGATTCCATTTTTAGGGTTTGTTCCCCCCTTCCGATGTCGTTATTATTTCATGTGAGAGGTTAATACTAAGAATAATTTGGAGATATTATATTTAGAGTAAATACAACCTTGAAATGTTGTCAAGGTGTTTTTCTAGTCCAAAATACTTTATGTACTTATTTTCATTATTGAAAATAAAAGGTGTGATTTAAATGATTATTTAAATCATCAAATTTGAACTTATTCTTGTTTTAACTTCAAAAATTCTACTTCATATTTTATTCTGATAGAGATTTTTATACTGAGTGGTTTTCATATTTTTAATTATTTTTTTGGAGTTGTTAATAATTTGTTATGTATTTTCAAAGTTTCTGCCTTAATTGGAATTTGTGAAATTCCCAAAATGTCCCTGGACCCACCTGTCGTGGTGGCTCAGCCGGTTTGGCTAACCCGACTCGGGTCCAACCGACCCGAGCGGTCGGTCGCTCACACCCGCTCCTCGCGCCGCTTCTCCAAACCCTAATCCTCTCCCGTGCTCTGGCGACCCGTGGTCGCCGCCGCCGTCGCCGAATTAATCCGGCCTATTCCGGCCACCCCCGGCGGTGAGATGGGTATCAATCGAACCGCCGTTCGACGGTGCTTCGATTGATCCGCGTCGATCTGCTCTTCCCCGCCGCCGCCGTTCTTCCTCAACGCACCGGTGACATGGCCGCGGGCGAATCGCCGCGCTCTCGTCGTTGCCGACGAGCCTGACGCCTTGGCGTGGCCGCGTGCCCCGCCGTGGTGCTGCTGGGGTCCCTGCGCCCCGACGACAGCCTGGCTTGGCCATGGCCTGGCGCCGTCGTTCACCCGACGCGTGCCACCGTGGCCGCCATGGCTGCGCTGCTCTCCTCGACTCCGGTAAGTGCGCCTCCTTTCCTGCTCCCCTCCTGTGCCTGACCTTCTTCCACCTCTAGACCTGCTGCTGTGGTGTGCTTGCCTACGCAAGCACTGCTGTGTTCTTCTGCAGCGCCATGTTTGCCTGCTCCTGCTATGCTATGCTGCTGCGCTATGCGTGTGCTACTGCGCAAAATTGCTAAGCTATGTGCCTGTGAAAGCTTGCTTCTGTGTTTCCTAGCTCTATCTGTTCATTTCCATCTCTGGCTGTGACCCTCCTGTGATTGCTCATGAGCATCCAGTGATGCTCATGGCCTGTTGACATGCTCCTATTCCTTTTTACTGTCACTAGGCATACTGTGTGTGCTTAATTCTGTCCCTGACTTGATTGTGGTGGTTAATCCTTGCATACTTGCAAGTGCCAGTGCCTTTGAGCTAGTTCATTTAGTTCAGATTCATGATTATGCTCCATTGAGCTGTACTGTTGGCCTAGCAGTGTGATTCAGTGATGGATTGACATGTGCTTTTCTTGTATATTGTGATCCTTTGGTTCATCAAGCCTTTGATGTGCTTCTGGATACAATTATAAAGCCTGATGCTCTTATCTGTGATGCAATTATTCAGTTAATTAATTATCTGTTCATGTGTTAATTGCTTGGAATGGATTCTAGCATGCTTGATCAAGTCCTGATGATCTTATGATCATCAGTTGCTTGGTGAATGGCTGCTGTTTCATTCTTGTGTCTAGCTGATGCTCTCCTGATGTCAGTGTAACACAATGGCTTGTGTTGTACTCCTTGGTGTTTGCTCAAGCCCCTACTTCTATCTGCAATGATCCATTTGATCACCTGCATGACCTGGTGCATAGCTTAATTCTCTGTTTCATTTATCTGTGTAGCTTTGATTCATTAAGTAGATAAATGATGTGAACTGCTCTGCAGTGATGATCATATGAATGAATTAGTTAAGCTAGAGGGATGCCAATCATATATTGGGGACCCTAGCTTCATTTGAACCCTTCTGGGTAATGATATATGTGCTAGTTTGATGGTTTGATTGCTTAAGTGGTAGAGGTTGCCTCAACAGCCATTCTTGACTGTTCAGGAAGCTCCCACATCTTGTTGGCTTGCTGTGATTACTAGATGCTTACTGGTTGATCCAGATTTGGACTTCCAGTGGCTCTTTGCTGTTGACAAACTTAAATAGACACATATTGTCTATCAGTCTGATGGAATCAATAGCTATAGGTGTTGAGTATGTGGCCAGGCTAGCTGTGTCTTCATCTGCTGCTGGATTTCTTCAGTTATGCATTAATTTACATGGCTGTTGTTCCCTTTAGATGCTTAACCAGTGGCCTCTCTACTCTTGCTTGCACCATATGGCTTAGTAGCCAAATGATGACACAAACAGGGTACTCACACCCTTTTGCTTCTGTGTGTTTGATGCATATGCTTATTTATGAACAAAACCATCTGGTTTGTTCATGTTGAGTTGTATACCTCACTCCAGCTCCTAGATTTTGATGTTGGTGTAGAGGTTTTTCTTCAGTGTTGATCTGATGGTTGAGTTGCTTGCCCTGCTCCTCCTGATGAGCTTGTGAAGCTTGGTTTATTTTCTGGTGATTGGGAATAGATGGAACAGCTCTAGCTGTTCATCTGTTCTTGGTGTTCTTGGCTGTTTTTGGTGAACTTACCACTGCTGCTGTCGATGGATGAACAAATGGCTAGGGTTTGAGCACTGAAAAGGTTATATATGGTGCTGCTAAGCTCTCCCTGGTCGACAGCTTGGGTCTGGTCACTTTGGTGACTCACTGATGCTGTGTATGTGTTGTGCCACATGCACAATCAGTGCCTGGGTGTTGAGCATGCACACCTGATGTGTGTGCTGCTTGGGTGTCTGTGTGAACCAGATACTTTGCACTTGGGACATTGAGAGGATCAGCTCGGGAGAGTTGATCATATCTGCTTATTTTCCTTTGTTTCTAACCTGCCAAGTGGCTATGCCACTTGGCATAACTCTTCTTTTGTTGTGAATATATGCAGGGATCATCCATTGAGCAAAATGGACAAGGACTTCATCAAATACAAGATCAAATGAGGATGACCTTGTAGAATCTAGACTAGGACTATTAACTTGTAATTTTTCTTTATTTTCTATTCTGCCCATTTATGTAATGTGTTGTATTATTCTTTTATTTCACTTATGAATATTGTAATGACATTGTAATTTGTGTGATGATCAATAAAGCTCAAGGTTTCTCTCAAATGAGCTTTACTTAGTTGTTATATCCTTAATTATTAATATTTGTTTAATGAATTACCTCAATTTTGAATTATGAGATATTCATATGATGTTTAAATTTGAAATTCAAATTCAACCTTGGTTTGAATTCAACCATGTCATATCATTTGGAATTCAATCAAGCAAACTCTCCTCTCTCTTCTCAAAACCCTAACTAGTGAAGTGAGAAGCAAGTTTGTCGCACTCTCGAAACCCTAACCCTGTAAGGTGTCGAGAGAGAAACTTGTCCCCCTTCGATGCAGTTTTTGTTTAAAAGCGCGAAATTTCCCCAGAATTTACTATGCAATGCACATCCCTTTCTAAAATCTACCCCTCGATCGTCTCTAAACCTGGGACATTACAGACCCACATGCTAATTGGGCCGGCCCAATAACTTCTTGGGCCGGCCCAGTTGTTTTAAGGTGGACCCCACTAGGTAAATGGGCCGGCCCGATAACAGGAAAGTGGGTCCCACGTGTCTTGTGGGCCGGCCCTTTTGCCTGTTGACCGGTCAAACGAGTGCATTCGGCCCGGCCCACATGCTTAGTGGGCCGGCCCATTAAAGTTTTGACCAGTCAACCTTAGAGGTTAGGCCCGGCCCACGTAACTAATGGACCAGCCCAGCTATATCGTTGACCGGTCAAACTAAGTCAGCTGGCCCGGCCGGCAAACTTAATGGGCCGGCCCGCTTAAGACGTGGCAGGCCACGTGTGGGCCTACCATCTACCACGGGGTTTCAGCCGGTTAACGCCGTTAACTTCCAGTTAACGGCGTCTGCCACGTGGCAGTTTGCATGACGTCAGCAGTCAACGGGCTCCCGGAAACACTTGCGCAACGGTCCGATTTTCCGTGGCGGAAGGGCGCCCAAGCGCGACGAACCGAAAAAATCGTCGTAGGACATTGCCTGACGCAGTTTCCACAACAGAACCCATATCGTCGGGTTAGGCCCATAGGCGACGAAAAATACCCCTTAGCGGACGATTTTGAGACGTTGTCTATCAGAACTTTTCTTGTAGTGTAGTGCAGCGCAACACCAGGGATTCCGGCGCCAACGTGGAACCTGCACAACACAATCAAAATACTTTGCCCCAACGTAACAGTGAGGTTGTCAATCTCACCGGCTTGCTGTAAACAAAGGATTAAATGTATAGTGTGGAAGATGATGTTTGTTTGCAAAGAATAGTAGAGAACAATGATTGCAGTAGATTGTATTCAGATGTAAAAGAATGGACCGGGGTCCACAGTTCACTAGTGGTGTCTCTCCCATAAGATAAATAGCATGTTGGGTGAACAAATTACAGTTGGGCAATTGACAAATAGAGATGCATACATATCATGATGATTACTATGAGATTTAATCAGGGCATTACGACAAAGTACATAGACCGCTATCCAGCATGCATCTATGCCTAAAAAGTCCACCTTCGGGTTAGCATCCGCACCCCTTCCAGTGTTAAGTTGCAAACAACAGACAATTGCATTAAGTATGGTGCGTAATGTAATCAACACAAATATCCTTAGACAAAGCATTGATGTTTTATCCCTAGTGGCAACAGCACATCCACAACCTTAGAACTTTCTCACACGTCCTGCATTCAATGGAGGCATGAACCCACAATCGAGCATAAATACTCCCTCTTGGAGTTACAAGTATCAACTTGGCCAGAGCCTCTACTAGCAACAGAGAGCATGCAAGAACATAAACAACATATGTATGATAGATTGATAATCAACTTGACATAGTATTCAATATTCATCGGGTCCCAACAAACACAACATGTAGCATTACAAATAGATGATCTTGATCATGATAGGCAGCTCACAAGATCTAACATGATAGCACAATGAGGAGAAGACAACCATCTAGCTACTGCTATGGACCCATAGTCCAAGGATGAACTACTCACGCATCAATCCAGAGGCGGGCATGATGATGTAGAGCCCTCCGGTGATGATTCCCCTCTCCGGCAGGGTGTCGGAGGCGATCTCCTGAATCCCCCGAGATGGTATTGGCGGCGGCGGCGTCTCTGGAAGTATTTCCGTATCGTGGCTCTCGGTAATAGGGTTTTCGTGACGGAGAGTTTAAGTAGGCGGAAGGGCAGGGTCGGTGGAGACACAGGGGCCCCACACCATAGGCCGGCATGGGCCCCATTCTGGCCACGCCGCCCTATGGTTACGGCCCCTCGTGGCCCCACTTCGTATGCTCCTCGGTCTTCTGGAAGCTCTGTGGAAAAATAAGACCCTGGGGATTTCGTCCAATTCCGAGAATATTTCCTTTGTAGGATTTCTGAAACCAAAAACAGCAGAAAATAGCAGCTGGCTCTTCGGCATCTCGTTAAAAGGTTAGTGCCGGAAAATGCATATAAATGATGTAAAGTATGTATAAAACATGTGAGTATTGTCATAAAAGCAGCGTGGAACATAAGAAATTATGGATACGTTTGAGACGTATCAAGCATCCCCAAGCTTAGTTCCTACTCGCCCTCGAGTAGGTAAACGATAACAAGGATAATTTCTGAAGTGACATGCTATCATAATCTTGATCAATACTATTGTAAAGCATATGAAGTGAATGCAGTGATTCGAAGCAATGGTAAAGACAATGACTAAACAACTGATCATATAGCAAAGACTTTTCATGAATAGTACTTTCAAGACAAGCATCAATAAGACTTGCATAGGAGTTAACTCATAAAGCAATAAATTCTTAGTAGAAAGTTTTGAAGCAACACAAAGGAAGATATAAGTTTCAGCGGTTGCTTTCAACTTCAACATGTATGTCTCATGGATAATTGTCAACACAAAGTAATATGATGAATGCAAATAAGCAAGTATGTAAGAATCAATGCACACAGTTGACACAAGTGTTTGCTTCTAAGATAGAAAGAAGTAGGTAAACTGACTCAACATAAAGTAAAAGAAAGGCCCTTCGCAGAGGGAAGCAGGGATTACTCATGTGCTAGAGCTTTTTATTTTGAAAACATGGAAACAATTTTGTCAACTGTAGTAATAATTCATATGTGTTATGCATAAAACCTCCTATAAGTTGCAAGCCTCATGCATCGAATACTAATAGTGCCCGCACCTTGTCCTAATTAGCTCGGACTTCCATGGATTATCATTGCATTACATATGTTTCAACCAAGTGTCACAAAGGGGTACCTCTATGCCACCTGTACAAAGGTCCAAGGAGATAGATCGCATTTCATTTCTCAATTTTGATAGATCTCAACTTGAGGACATCCATACCGGGACAACATAGAAAACAGATAATGGAATCCTCTTTTATGCTTTAAGCATTCAACAACAGATAATATTCTCATAAGAGATTTGAGGATTAATGTCCAAGCTGAAACTTCCACCATGATACATGGCTTTGGTTGGCGGCCCAATGTTCTTCTCTAACAATATGCATACTCAAACCATTTAACAAATGGCAAATCTCCCTTACTTCAGACAAGACGAACATGCATAGCAACTCACATGATATTCAACAAAGGTGTAACAGGTTGATGGCGTCCCCAGAAACATGGTTACCGCTCAACAAGCAACTTATAAGAACTAAGATACATAAGCGACATATTCTTTACCACAATAGTTTTTAGGCTACTTTCCCATGAGCTATGTATTGCTAAGACAAGGAATGAATTTTTTAAAGGTAGCACGCAAGCAATTTACTTTGGAATGGCAGAAAAATACCACATAGTAGGTAGTTATGGTGGACACAAATGGCATAAGTTTTGGCTCAAGGTTTTGGATGCACAAGAAGTATTCCCTCTCAGTACAAGGCTTTGGCTAGCAAGGTTGTTTGAAGCAAACACAAGTATGATCCGGTACAGCAAAACTTACATAAGAACATATTACAAGCATTATAAGACTCTACACTATCTTCCTTGTTGCTCAAACACTTTTACCAGAAAATATCTAGACTTTAGAGAGACCAATCATGCAAACCAAATTTCAACAAGCTCTACGGTAGTTCTCCACTAATAGATTTAAACTACATGATGCAAGAGCTTAAACATGATCTACTTGAGAGCTCAAAACAATTGACAAGTATCAAATTATTCAAGACAATATACCAATTACCACATGAAGCATTTTATGTTTCCAACCAAATAGTAATAAATGAAGCGGCTTTCACTTTCGCCATGAACATTAAAAGTAAAACTAAGAACACAAGTGTTCATATGAAAAAGCGGAGTGTGTCTTTCTCCCACACAATGAATGCTAGGATCCGATTTTATTCAAACATAAACAAAAATAAAAACAAACAGACACTCCAAGTAAAGTACATAAGATGTGACGGAATAAAAATATAGTTTCACTAGAGGTGACCTGATAAGTTGTTGATGAAGAAGGGGATGCCTTGGGCATCCCCAAGCTTAGACGCTTGAGTCTTCTTGAAATATGCAGGGATGAACCACCGGGGCATCCCCAAGCTTAGACTTTTCACTCTTCTTGATCATATCATATCATCCTCCTCTCTTGATCCTTGAAAACTTCCTTCACACCAAACTCAAAACAATCTCATTAGAGGGTTAGTGCATAATCAAAAATTCACATGTTCAGTGAGGACACAATCATTCCCAACACTTCTGGACATTACCCAAGGCTACTGAAAGTTAATGGAGAAAGAAATCCACTCAACACAGTAAAAGAGGCAATGCGAAATAAAAGGCAGAATCTGTCAAAACAGAACAGTCCGTAAAGATGAATTTTTTCGAGGCACTTAACAGGCTCAGATGAAGAAGCTAAAAATTGAATGAAAGTTGCGTACATATCTGAGGATCACGCATGAATTTTTTCAGCATTTTACGAGTTTCCTACATAGAGATCAACTCAAATTCGTGACAGCTAAAAATCTGTTTCTGCGCAGGAATCCAAATCTAGTATCAAATTTTCTATCAAAGAATTTACTTGGCACAAAAATGAAATAAACATGATAAGGAGAGGTTGCTACAGTAGTAACAACTTCCAAGACACAACAAAAACAGTAGCAAAAATAAAAACATGGGTTATCTCCCAAGAAGTGCTTTCTTTATAGCCATTAAGATGGGCTCAGTAATTTTAATGATGCTCTCACAAGAAATAAGAGGTGAAGCAAAAGAGAGCATCAAAAGCAAATAAGAAACACTTTTAAGTCTAACCCACTTCCTATGAAAAGGAATCTTGTAAATAAACAAGTCATGTAAGCATAATGCAATAAGCATAGGAAAACAAGACAAGCGCAACTTCAAGATTTTAAGCAAAAAGAGAGGTGTTTTAGTAACATGAAAATCCCTACAACCATATTGTCCTCTCTCATAAAGATTTTTAGTAGCATCATGAACAAACTCAACAATATAACTATCACATGAAACATTCTTATCATGAGCTACATGCATAAAATTATTACTCTCCACATAAGCATAGTCATTACTATTAATTGTAGTGGGAGCAAATTCAATAAGATAGCTATCATTATTATTCTCATCACCATAATCATCATATATAGGAGGTATATTGTAATCATAATTAATTTTCTCCTCAATAGTAGGTGGACTGAAAATATGATAGTCATCATTGTAATCATCATATATAGGAGGTAAAGTATCATCAAAGTAAATTTTCTCCTCCATGCTTGGGGGACTAAAAATATCATGCTCCTCAAAACCAGCTTCCCCAAGCTTAGAATTTTCCATAGCATTAACAACAATGGTGTTCAAAGCATTCATACTAATAACATTGCCATTAGCATGCATATAAAGTTCCATAGGTTTTTTAATTTTCTCTTCAAACACCTCATGTCCTAACTCAAGATAGATACTATAAAGATCTCTAATATTTTTGTTGTTTTCCATTAAGCCTAACTAGTGAAATAAAAACAAGAAACAAAAAGATATAACTGCAGAATCTAAAGGAAATAGCTTCGAGCACTCACACACCGGCAACAGTGCTAGGAAATAGCTTAGTACTCGGAGGATGTGAATACCTTTTACCTTACCTCCCCGGCAATGGCGCCAGAAAAATTGCTTGATGGCGCGTGAAGCACACGTCCGTTGGGAACCCCAAGAGGAAGGTGTGATGCGTACAGCAACAAGTTTTCCCTCAGTAAGAAACCAAGGTTTATCGAACCAGTAGGAGATGAAGGTCACGTGAAGGTTGTTGGTGAAGGAGTGTAGTGCGGCGCAACACCAGGGATTCCGGCGCCAACGTGGAACCTGCACAACACAATCAAAATACTTTGCCCCAACTTAACAGTGAGGTTGTCAATCTCACCGGCTTGCTGTAAACAAAGGATTAAACGTATGGTGTGGAGAATGATGTTTTCTTGCAAAGAACAACAGAGAACAATGATTGCAGTAGGTTGTATTTCAGATGTAAAAGAATGGACCGGGGTCCACAGTTCACTAGTGGTGTCTCTCCAATAAGATAAATAACAAGTTGGGTGAACAAATTACAGTTGGGGAATTGACAAATAGAGAGGGCATAACAATGCACATACATATCATGATGACTACTATGAGATTTACTTTGGGCATTACGGCAAAGAACATAGACCGCTATCCAGCATGCATCTATGCCTAAAAAGTCCACCTTCGGGTTAGCATCCACACCCCTTCTAGTATTAAGTTGCAAACAACAGACAATTGCATTAAGTACTGTGCGTAATGTAAACAATACAAATATCCTTAGACAAAGCATTGATGTTTTATCCCTAGTGGCAACAGCACATCCACAACCTTAGAACTTTCTGTCACTGTCCCAGATTCAATGGAGGCATGAACCCACTATCGAGCATAAATACTCCCTCTTGGAGTCACAAGTATCAACTTAGCCAGAGCCTCTACTAGCAACGGAGAGCATGCAAGATCATAAACAACACATATATGATAGATCGATAATCAACTTGACATAGTATTCCATATTCATCGGATCCCAACAAACACAACATGTAGCATTACAAAAAGATGATCATGATCATGATAGGCAGCTCACAAGATCTAAACACAAGAGGAGAAGACAACCATCTAGCTACTGCTATGGACGCATAGTCCAAGGATGAACTACTCACGCATCAGTCCGGAGGCGGGCATGGTGATGTAGAGCCCTCCGGTGATGATTCCCCTCTCCGGCAGGGTGCCGGAGGCGATCTTCAGAACCCCCCGAGGTAGGGTTGATGGCGGCGGCATCTCTAGAAATTTTCTCCCATCGTGGCTCTCGGTACTAGGGTTTTCGCGACGGAGGGATTATATAGGCGACGGGGCACCCCATATGGCGGCGCGGCCAGGGGTGGGGCCGCGCCCCCCTATGGTGTGGCTGCCTCGTGGCCCCTCTTCGTCTCCTCTTCAGTGTTCTGGAAGGCTCCGTGGAAAATAAGACCATGGGCTTTTGTTTCGTCCAATTCCGAGAATATTTCCTGTGTAGGATTTTTGAAACCAAAAACAGCAGAAAACAGGAACTGGCGCTTCGGCATCTTGTTAATAGGTTAGTACCGGAAAATGCATCAAAATGATGTAAAGTGTATATAAAACATGTGAGTATTGTCATAAAACTAGCATGGAACATGAGAAATTATAGATACGTTTGAGACGTATCACATATCTACAACAATACCCCCTACTGATTAAAACGAATTAATATAACATGAATCTAACAACTAGGACATGGTTTCTGTCAAGCTCCAGTTGTCCTTCCTCCTATCATCATGCAAAAGTAACAACCTCATGCATTCCCCAACATATTTGTGCACTCATATATCAGTACAAGAGATCATCATAGAAAATAACAAATACTTATATGTAGCCATCAACAAATTATCTCACAATTTCCAAGAACGAGTCACTACTGAAACAATGACATGGATTTACAATACATCATGGGAAAACGATAGATTGCCTCACACATCATGTTTTCCAAGAAATTACAAAGGGTAGATGAAGATGGTGCAGAGGGTGTTGATGAAGATGATGACCACGTCGGAGGGGGTGGAGTCCACCGGAGGCAAATACAACAGCGGTTTCCCCCTCCGATCTTCTCTGATGGCAGCCTACTAACTCTCTATTTGTGCGTTTTTGACCTCCACCGACGTAGCCTCGAGGAAACCCTGAGAGGGTCATACATAAGGTTTTTTTGGGGTCAAACGAAGTCCGTGAGAGCAAGATTGAAGTGAATCGAACGGACGAGGGAGAAACGAGCACATGTGGCGCGCACATAGGGGAGGGAGCGCCACAGGACCTTTCTCCCATCCCATTGACCTCCTGGTGTCCCACTTTAGCTCATTTTGTTCGCCTCGAAAATTCCGAAGCGTGGCCCCTGACCTTGCCGTTTTTTGAGTCCCATAGCTCTTGGAAAGTAAAAAATACAAACATAAAGGGTTTTCTACCAGACATAGTTAAAACCAGAGGAGAGAGGATTGTTTAGAAAATCCCCGAGGCGCCACAGGACCTTTCTCCCATCCCATTGACCTCCTGGTGTCCCACTTTAGCTCATTTTGTTCGCCTCGAAAATTCCAAAGCGTGGCCCCTGACCTTGCCATTTTTTGAGTCCCATAGCTCTTGGAAAGTAAAAAATACTAACATAAAGGGTTTTCTACCAGACATAGTTAAAACCAGAGGAGAGAGGATTGTTCAGAAAATCCCCAAAACAATATAAAATAAGGAAATAAAATTATATAATATGCAAATATGTGGGAATATGTGGTAATAAACTACAAAGTTCATGTATGCATTTTACATGCATCACATTGCTGGTCGCAGCGTCGCCGGCGTAGGCGAGGAATGGAACTTGGGTTTTGGGTGTAGGGGTTCATAGACGATGGTTCTTAGGGTTTTTGGTACCAGTGGTTACCGGAGTTGGGGGAGGTGGGTGGGTTTAGCGGGATATCTGTGGCGGCAACAGACAGGTGGTGGGACGAGACGGAGGGAGGTGCGGTGAGGCTCCGCGAGTGGCGGCAGCAGACGGTCCAACGTTGGAAGATGGAGGGGAGAGGGGGCCGGCGATGATGTGTTGTGGAGGCAAACCTAGGAGCGAGGAAGAAGACCGTGGATGATAAGGGGTTTCCCGATCTTCTCAGTAAGCGAGGTGGTTGGTGATGAACACGCGATGAACACATCGGAGATACACAATGATAAGTGGATGACAACTTGTATGATGCTGACGAGTCTCTCGATCGACCCCTGTCACCAATGCAATAGCTCTCAACCCTGCAAGATATTCGCAACTCCACACACTTGCGCACATAGCTGCCGACCACGAAGCGTTTAATTTGCAATCTCCCAATTCCCAATGGAATGATAGATCACACAAACTTTCAGTAGCAAAACACCAGATCGATGCGAATTGGTGTGTAGGATTCAATAGTATTGCGTAGCAATCAACTATGAACTAGGGTTTATCTTAAACGTGGTCTAAACCTAACTTGTGAGCGTCATTGGCACTTATATAGCGGTCCAAGATGACCAGTGGTAGAAAACTAGGGATACAAACCGACCCAGGATGGAATTCGGTCGAAGTTGGTTCAGACTCGGGTGACAGTACCACCTACGGGGCAGGCAGTGTCGCCGCTGGGGCCGGTAGTGCCGCCAGTGGGGCCGGTAGTGCCACCTGCTAGGCCGGTAGTGCCGCCTACTTGGCCGGAAGTGCCGCCCTACCTGGCAAGGCTGCTTGTCCTCCTTTTGCGTTGCGCCTTCCTCCCGCTACTCCCTCGCCCATGCTTGAGAACATCTTCACGTCCAGCTCCTCAGGTAGCTCTTCTTCTTCCCGCGGAATGCTTGCCACTCCTTCATACATAATCATACATAGATGCAACGAATTAGGTAGTATAAAGTTCTGCACATGTATATCGGAAATATCATTTAGGAGTGAATTCACATGTTGTTTAAGTAGCTTTGCACGAGCCCTTGTAATGGGTCCAATTCTGACATCGTTGGACTTGAGCTTGACAGCAACATCTTGATCATCATGTAATGACGGAGGTAGTAATTTGATACGTCTCAAACGTATCTATAATTTTTGCTGCTCCATGCTTGTTTTACACCAATTTATATATGTTAGTGGGAATAAAACGAGCTTGCATAACCTCTTTCATAGTGCGCCATGTAATAATGGGAAGCTCTCCATCTTCTTCCCGAGCACGAGTAATTCCATCTCACCAACGCACTGCATAACCATCAAATTCCGAGGAAGCAAGCTTGATCTTCCTATCTTCAGTATAATCATGTAGTCGCCACAACTTCTCAATTTTGAGCTCCCATGTGAGGTATTCTTCAACATCAGGACCTCCTTCAAATCGGGGTATTGCTAATTTTAGCTTACCCAAACCATCGTCTTGTAGTTTTTGAGGAACATGTTGGGCTTCGACGCCGACAAAACCACGACCATGGAGACCATGACCAACATCACACCCAACACCACGCCCATGGGCGGCACGGGCAGCTTCAAAATCACCATTGACACTGTCTACCTCCTCATGATCTGACTGGTGTCGTCGTCGTTGCAACAAAGTAGCAACAAATTGGTTTAATGCTTGAAGAGTTTGTTGAATTTCAGCCACTTGTGTTTGTACATTGTTGATGGTCGCCGTATTATCATCATGTTTAGTGGTAAGAGTCTGAATCTCCTCACTAAGGCCATCTCCCAACTTATCAAACTCACGTCGCAAGTGATCACGAAGAGCTTCATACACCCTCCAAGTAACAAGATCATCATCGTCTTTCCCTGCCTGGTCAACATTAACACCACTAGAAGACATGATTAGTAGGTTTGTACACTAAATCAATAATCTTTGGTGGTACTCTCACAACTCACTCAAAACTGATAAGAAAGGTAAATCTTACCGCTCCAAAGTGAATTAGTATTGCTTACCACTTGGATTGACGAACTAGTGCACGGATGTAGCGAAGCTAATATCAAGGGTTAAGAACAATCACACGACAAAGCAGGATATATGTGGGGTTGTTGGTAGGCTACCTATATGCACCAAAATCAAGCTCTAGCGGTGACCGTATAAAACACCCAAAGAAACTCACACAAGACGATAAATGTGGCAATGCAACTATATGGATGAATAATGTTGCAATGCACTCGAGAGACACTAGCAAAGCTCAATGGGTCAGGCACAAGATTGCTCAACTACGGGTGCAGAAAAGTAAACTAGGCCTTCACTTGATCTTACTAGCATTTCACTTTTCTTTTCACTCTTTTTTTATTTTATCACACGCAGCAATGTAACTCTTTTTGTTTCTTTTCAATTTTTATTTTATTTTATGACTCTACTCCTGGTAGCACGACCAACAGAAATTGCAAAGCACCAAAAACCTAATGAGCAGCCTGTCGAGTGGTAAAATTAGCCTATTTTGGGAAAGTTCCTAATCACTTATATCGAAAGGCTATGTCTACGGTTCAGAGATGAAGCAAACTGTATGCTATGTGGACTCAGAGTAACAAAAGGTATGAAAAACTAGCCACGGCAGAAAAACTGACCAAAACTGTGCCGCGGCAGAACCACGGCAGACTCACGACAAAGATATTCTGTCGCGGCAGAGCTCACGACAGAACTTCCTGTCATGGCAGAGAAACCAAACAGAAATCGTGCCACGGCAGAAACCACGACAGACTCTAGATTGGATCAAAAACTAAACACGAACAGCAACTAAAACTCGAAATTAATGCAATCTAAGGCTATGGCAAACCCTAACCCTAATATTTTTTTGACTTTTTCTGTATAGGACACAACTGACAACTCAACTATGGGGTGGATTTGTGGATGCTTAGCGAGGAAACGCGGGAATCTGATACCAAGATGACGAGGGGTTACCCGATCTTCTCAGTAAGTGAGGTGGTTGGTGATGAACACGCGATGAACACAACGGCGATACACAATGATAAGTGGACGATAACTTGTATGACACTGACGAGTCTCTCGATCGATCCCTGTCGCCAATGCAATAGCTCTCAACCCTGCAAGATATTCACAACTCCACAGACTTGCGCATGTAGCCGCCGACCACGAAGCACTTAATTGGCAAACTCCCAATTCCCAGTGGAACGATAGATCACACAAACTTTCAGTAGCAAAACACCAGATCGATGCGAATTGGTGTGTAGAATTCAATTGTATTGCGTAGAAATCAACTATGAACTAGGGTTTATCTTAAAAGTTGTATAAACCTAACTTGTGGGCATCCTTGACACTTATATAGGGGTCCAGGACGACCAGGGGTAAAAAACTAGGGATACAAACCGACCCAGGACGGGATTCGGTCGAAGTCGGTTCGGACTCGGGCGACAGTACCGCCTATAGGGCCGGAGGTGCCGCCGCTGGGGCCGGTAGTGCCGCCACTGGGTCCGACAGTGCTTCCCTTCCTGGCAAGGCTGCTTGTCCTCCTTTTGCGTTGCGCCTTCTTCCCGCTCCTCCCTCGCGCGTGCTTGAGAACATCTTCACGTCCAGCTCCTCTTGTAGCTCTTCTTCTTCCCGCGCAATGCTTGCCCCTCCTTCATACCTAATCATAGATAGATGCAACGAGTTAGGTAGTATAAAGCTCTGCACATGTATATCAGAAATATCATTTAGGAGTGAATTCACCTGTTGTTTAAATAGCTTTGCACAAGCCCTTGTAATGGGTCCAATCCTGACACCGTTGGATTTGAGCTTGACAACACCATCCTGATTATCATGTAATGACGAAGGTAGTAGTTCGGTAGGGATATCCTCATCAGTAGAGGTGAGGAAGAAGACGATTTTTATGGGTCGGCCTAGGTTGTTATCATGTAGGCGTTAGTGGCATGGCCGATGCTGACCTTTTTGATAGGAGCGAGCATTGTTCCACCTAGAAGAACATCTTCATGGGCCGCTCTTGGTGCGCCCAAAAATAGGAGTACTGCCCTTTTTTCCTTTTCTTTTATGTTTTTCAACCTTAATGTCATGAAAACCTAAATAATTTTTAAATTTTAATATTTTTTAAATTGAAAAAATTGAATTAAAATTTTGTACAAACTTTAAATATGAATAATTTTAATAAATGAACAATTTTTAAAATCAGATTTTTAAAATCTAAACAGTTTTCGAAACCAGAAAATTTAGACCTCTGTTCATGGGCCAGGCGGCCGTCCCGTCCCACTGATAGCTTTAGGCGGGAGTGAATCGCTCCCGCACTGAGCGATGAATAGGGTTTTCCTATGCGATGATTGGAATGGAGTGATCGATTGTGACTGAAGCGATTTGTGCCTCTTCGTGTGTGCATGGCGGCAAAAAAGAAACTTGCCATGGTATTTTCACAGTGGCCTTGAGAACGTTTTTTTCCTGAAAAAACCGTGTTTGTTGATGTCTTTTTTTCTCGGCTGGGGTTCGGTCACAGCACCGCTCTAGATTTCAAACGTGCGCGCTATATTTCTTTTCCCTTTATTATTAGATATAAATATAGATATACATATATAGATATATATATAGATATCGATATAGCTTGGGATACAGAGATTGATTGTGACCCAAGCAATCGGCTGCCTCTATGTGTGTGCATGTTGACTAAAAAGAAAAGTTTCCATGGTATTTTCACGCTAGGCCTCGAGAATTTTTTCTTTTGTTTTTTCATGCAAAAAATCATGTTTGTCAATGTCATGTTTTCTCGGCAAGGGTTCGGTCGCGGCACCGCTCTAGTTACAAACTTGCGTGCTATATTTTTATTTTTTATTATTAGATATAGGTACATATATAGATATTGATATAGATATAGGTATAATTATAGATATAGATATATATTAGTTGCAGGTGACTAGTATGTATTTTTCTGCTCTAAAAACATTTTTTTTGTTTTGTCCTGAAAAAGCATGTTTGTTGATGTCCTTTTTGCTCGACCAGGGTTCGGTCGCGGCACCGCTCTAGATTTCAAGCATGCGCGCTATATTTTTATCCTTTATTATTAGATATAGATATAGATACAGATACATATACAAAATTAGATATAGATATAGATATAAATGACTAGTATGTATTTTGATTTTATTCAGTGTGTGTGTGGGTGCACATTCCAGATATTAAATTCCAAATCTAATAAAAACGGCTTTATGAAAAAAGATTTATAACCCTATTGGATGAGTATCTAATCATGTTCATCCCCACCTCACTATAATTGTAACCTGCAGACCGACATGATGTTTACATATGCCACAGTTGCACCACAAGTAGCTGGTGAGATTTTATATAGTCGAACATTTTAAAAAAAGTATTCGTACACCGGAGATTTGCAGAAAAGCAGTATGCTATTGTTTTACCAAAAATCATTGTACAACCCTTTTCCTCCAACAACATGGCCACTGCACAGACATTCCTCTTTTGGACCAGAGCACAGCACGTAGTTTTTTCTATCCATTGCCTTTCCTCAAGCTCCGATTACTTTTATATAAACCCACCTAGAAAAGCTCCCAAACATGCCTCTCTCCCTCCTCTGCCTGTCGCACCGTCATCAATCTCACTCCCACTCCCCACCCAACCAAGCCAAACCGCACACGGCCATGACCATGGACGCCGGCGCGCTGCAGCTCCTCGCCGCAGCCGTTGCCATCGTCGTCTTCGCCGTGGTATTCAGATGGTTCCTTGCGGGGCGCGCGGCTGGGGGCCGGAAGCAGAGGCCGCGGCTGCCGCCGGGGAGCACGGGGCTGCCCCTGATCGGCGAGACGCTGCGGCTCATCTCGGCGTACAAGACGCCCAACCCGGAGCCCTTCATCGACGAGCGCGTGGCGCGGCACGGCGGCGTCTTCACCACCCACATCTTCGGCGAGCGCACCGTCTTCTCCGCCGACCCGGCCTTCAACCGCCTCCTCCTCGCCGCCGAGGGCCGCGCCGTCAGCTGCAGCTACCCCTCCTCCATCACCACGCTCCTCGGCGCGCGCTCCCTGCTCCTCACCCGCGGCGCCGCGCACAAGCGCCTCCACTCCCTCACCCTCACCCGCCTCGGCCGCCCCGCCTCGCCGCCCCTCCTCGCGCACATCGACCGCCTCGTCCTCGACACCATGCGCCAGTGGGAGCCCGCCGCCACCGTGCGCCTCCTCGACGAGGCCAAGAAGATCACCTTCAACCTCACCGTCAAGCAGCTCGTCAGCATCGAGCCCGGGCCATGGACCGAGAGCCTCCGCCGCGAGTACGTCAAGCTCATCGACGGCTTCTTCTCCATCTCCTTCCCGTTCGCCTCGCTACTCCCCTTCACCACCTACGGCCAGGCACTCAAGGTGCTCGTCCTTTTGCCTTCATCCCCCCTTCACTTCCTCATCTGCACATTGCGTTTGCCGTAACTTTCTACCATCTGATTCGCTGTAGTCGAGGAAGAAGGTGGCCGGAGCGCTGAGGGAGGTCATAAGGAAGAGGATGGAGGAGCGAACACAGGACAGTGGTGGAGCGCCGGAGGATGCAGACGTCAAGAGGGAGAAGAAGGACATGGTGGAGGAGCTTCTCCAGGCGGAGGGCGGGAGCTTCTCCGAGGAGGAGATGGTGGACTTCTGCCTCTCCCTGCTGGTTGCTGGCTACGAGACCACGTCCGTCCTCATGACCGTCGCCGTCAAGTTCCTCACCGAGACGCCGGCGGCGCTGGCTCAGCTCAAGGTATGGGGTGGGAACCAATTGTTTGGTAATTGGTCAATTCTTGTGCACGTGTGGTAGTCAGTACTGTCAAATAAGGTGCGGATTTTGTCAACCGATTTCGTAATGTCTTATTATAATTGCGGGATTGGTTAGGTAAACCTTTTCTGCACCAGCTCTCGTCCAGCAGAAAATCTGCTGCTGCCGTCTTTGCTGTTTTCGGTCGACCTCAACTGCACTTACTTAATTCACATAGTAATAGTTTGTTATTTACAAGATTATTGTTTAATTTGTTTCTAACTACTAGCATCCTGTTTTGGGGCAGTATGTGATGTTGACTGATCGTTTATCTGCCTGTAATCCAACAATGGATCTGATATGAACACAAAATCATATCTCTTCCTATTCCTTTTACAGTTTTACTTGTATGTCTCCAAACCGTCCAACCTAACAGCAACAGTAAAAGTGAGAATTCTTACCAGGAAGCGGAATGGGGATGAATACCTAAAACTCTTCTAGATTTTCTGTAAATTAAGCCAGGGGTTGTTATCTCATTGTTTCCAGCGATATCCTGCTCCCATACATGTGCAATTGATCCAGATGTCTTGGTCACTTTGCAGGAAGAGCATGAAAATATGACAAGGATGAAGGGCGAAAACCAACCCCTAGAGTGGAGCGATTACAAGTCGATGACATTCACCCAATGTGTAATGATTTGAATGGCCCTTATTCTTAAATTGGTTTCTAATATCATGCCTAAAACAAGATGCCGCCTAATTTCTTGAGAATAGCGTTTGATCATGGTTGGATTTTCCACATCATAATAATGGATGACATTTCTGCAGGTGATAAATGAGTCACTTCGTGTGGCTAACATTATTAGTGGCGTCTTCAGACGAGCAAACACTGATATTCATTTCAATGGTATTTTCAGTAAATGCAATCAGTGTTTCCAAACTTTTTTCCGCCAGGAACCATCGCTAATGTGTAACATTTGCTGCATTATGTTATTAGGCTACACTATTCCGAAGGGCTGCAAAATTTTCGCTTCATTCCGAGCTGTTCATCTCAATACCGAGCACTATGAGAACGCCAGGGTTTTTGACCCTTGGAGATGGCAGGTACTCTTTACATTGCTGTTGGCTTACTTATTCTGTTGTGTCACTGCTTAGAAAAGGTCAAGTAAATGCATGCAGTGTACTCATTTTATTGCTGGTGCAGAGCAACAATAAACTTCAGAATGAGGTAGGGGCGAACCTATTCACTCCGTTTGGTGGTGGGCCTCGGTTGTGCCCTGGCTATGAGCTTGCCCGTGTTGTCATCTCCGTTTTCCTCCATCATCTTGTAATGCGCTTTAGGTAAGTCATATCTATCTTCTATTCAAGATATACTCTGTTTTCTAGCTGTAGGGTCTAGATATTTTGCAAATGAAGTTCCAGCTTGTGAGTTCCAAACTAGATACCATTCTGATACGTTTTGTGCATCTTGGCCAATGAATCTGCAGCTGGGAAGCGGCTGAGGAAGATAGGCTTGTCTTCTTTCCCACCACTCGAATCCTGAAAGGATATCCCATCAATATCAGGCGAAGATCGTAATCAGTTTGCTGAGCCCACATCGGTCTTCAGCTGCTCCTATCTTGAAAGCAAAATTAAACATAGATGAAGAGAAAATAAATCAGTAATAGCTAGTCTACTTTTGGTGCGTTTTAGTTTTGTGTATCCTTTGTAACCTGGTACGTCACAACAGCAAGTTGTGCTGCTTGTATAATATGTGGCCTAAACAGTTAGTGCGCACCGGTTGCAAATGACATTTTGTCGTGTATTTGGCTATCTAGCATTAGAGATGCATCGCAATAGTATCAGCAAGATGCACTGTTAAAAGACGAGAGGATACAGCCATAGCCCATATGCTTACTCGGCATCAATCCTTGTCAAACATATCCCTATCATTGACTGTCATTGGCCATTTTTTTCGCATACGACCCTGAAAAGGTCGGGTACAACTATCTACTCCCTCTGTTCTCTTGCAAGACGTTTTAGCTTTTTTGTAGATTCAATTACTTCAGTATCTAATATTTAGAAAAGTGTCTTTGGCACATGAGCACCAGTGCTCCTACTTTTGAAAATTTATATTTTTTGAAAAATTGAAATTAAATATTTACATACATATAAACATTTCGAAGATACGACATGAATTTGGGAGAAAATATGTTGTATTTAAAAATATGTTGTATTTTGATCTATATAAAAAAGATAAATTTCTGACAAATATCTGCCACTATACGTAGCCATAAATTTGTTTCCTGTACCTCAAAATACAATACAATTTTTACCGAAACTTTACACGAGTATTTAGAACAAATGTATGTATTTATGGAGTAAATGTGATGATTTTTTGAAATGCAGATATACAATTTTTAAATATTTTGATAACAAGAGCACTGGCGCTCATGTGCACCAAATCTATTTCCCTAATATTTACTTTAGTTTATATCTAGTCTAATTTTAATGTGTAGATTTATTCATTATGGTTTGTATCTAGTCTACTTTTAAATATTAAATGCCTTATGTTAGTAAACAGAGGGTGTATATATCATCAAAATAGGGGGTGTATGTATGAGAGTGGATAAATGGAGGCTGAGCTACATGTAGTTCTTTATTTTCAAAATTTTAGGAATCTTATTTTAAGTTTTAAAAAATTCTGAAAAAAACTCCAGGATGTAGCCAATGGTGGAATGTACAAAGCAAAATCTCAACATGAAATTCTTAGTACTTCAGACTACACAGAAATGATAAATATGTGGATATGAGAATTGTGAATAGTGCATATTTCGAAACTGTAAAACCTGTTAGATTTTATCTTTTTTTGTAATCTACAATACAAAATGTTCTAAAAAAAACTCCTGGATGTAGCCAATGATGGAATGTATAAACATGTAAAATCTCAATGTGAAATTCTTAATAATTTGGACTACACAAAAACGATAAATATGTGGATCTGAGAATAGTGAATAGTGCATCTTTCAAAACTATAAAATCTCAGATTTTGTCAATTTTTTGTAGTCTATAATACATAAAATTTCACATTGAGATTTTACACATTTGCATATTTCATCATTGTCTACATTCAGAATATTTTTTTCAGATTTTTTTTGAATATTAAAACTATGATTTCCAATTTTTTGAAAATAAAAGGTTACATGTAGCTCGGCCTACGTTTGCAATTTTTGATGTATATATCATAGAAATAGGGGAACAGAATTGCCTTAGTTTTGCTACAGAACATCTTCCTTTTTGACGGGTAGAATATCTTATTTTGGTATATAATTTGTTTATTTGTTTTCATTGGACATGGAATGGTTCCAAAAGGCCTTATTAGATTAGGTCAAATGTCATAATACAACCCAGTGAAGATATTGAAAAAATAAAAGTATGGACCACTCCCACATTTTGTGAGGATGACCCATCTCCTTCTCATACCAACATTAGAGCATCCCCTTATTCAAAATTGGATACCAATACTCAAAACAATTTTTCAGATATTGAGGAAAAAACACAGCTCCAACAACATACCCAAAGTGGTCCTAGCCGGAAAAAATTGAGTACTTACTCAAAATTTGCTAGCACATACTTAAATTTGAGTACTACCTAGCTCACTACTCATCCGACTCAAATCCTTGCCATGTCAGCCAAATCCACGTGAGAAAGGCCAACCAGAGCGCGCAGATGATCTCTCTGCATTGCTACTCCGGCTAGCCTACATGTCGGTGACCTCATCCAGCCGCCCCGCAGCCACGCTGCCGACTTCCTCCTACCTCTTCCTGGCCATGCGGTCCCCTAATGCAATACCCTAGGTTTATAGGACACGTAGATTTAGGAATTGTGCATACATCTGAAAGAGTGGGAAAGTTCACTTTTGTTTAAAACCGAAGTTGATTGGGATCATGTAATGTCCCAGGTTTAGAGACGATCGAGGGGTAGATTTTAGAAAGGGATGTGCATTGCATGGTAAATTCTGGGGAAATTTCGCGCTTTTAAACAAAAACTGCATCGGAGGGGGACAAGTTTCTCTCTCGACACCTTACAGGGTTAGGGTTTCGAGAGTGCGACAAACTTGTTTCTCATCTAACTAAACTAGGGTTTTGAGAAGAGAGGGGAGAGTTTGCATCACAACTTAAGTTGCATGATTGAATTCAAACCTAAGTTGAATTTGAATTTCAAATTCAAATATCAAATAAATATCTCATAAATTCAATTGTGAGGAAATTCATTAAGTAAATAATAAATAATAAACAATATGAACAATTAAAATAAAGTAAAGCTCATTAGAGAAAACTTTGAGCTTTATTGATATTCACACAAAATACAATGTCAATTACAATATCCAGAATTGAAATATAAATTTACAACACATTACAAGAATTGGAGAAATAGAAAATTAAAAGAAAAAGAAAAGAAAATTACAAAGTATGAATCTGTTCTAAATACTACAATGTGAATATCAACTAATCTTGAGCTTGATGATCATCATGTCTATTTGATCAACTTTTTGATCCCTGCACACAATCACAAAGAAAGCAAGTTATGCCAAGTGGCATAGCCACTTGGCAGGTTAGAAATAAAATGAAACCTGAGAGGATATGCTCACAGCTCTGCCGAGCTGATCTACTCACAGTCAAGTACCAAGCCAGGTACCAAGCACTTGGTACACACACACAGCCAAACTGATCACCAGGCAGTGTGCATGCTCAACAAAGACACACAGCCGTTGAGTCACCACAAGCTGCAAGCCTTATTGTCGACCAGAGAGGAAGGAGAAGGCCACATAAAAGCCTCCACAGTAAACCCTAAGCCATATCCATCGACAGGCTACACTGGGTAAGTCCACCAGAAACCAAGAACTCAAGAACAGGAAGAACAACACTGCTGTTCAACCTGCTCACACCATCACAACATCAATTCAAGCACCACAGGCTTGCAAGGAGGAGCAGGGCAAGCATAAGCTCAACACTGAAGAAATCCTCTACACCAACAAACAATCTAGGAGCTGGAGTGAGGTATAAACCAAATCAACCTGAGCAAAACCAAGTTTTGCTCATAAATAAGCATACAATGCATCACAGGAGCACAGAAGGGTAGAATACCCTGTTTGTGTCATCATTTGGCTGCAATGCCATTTGGTGCAAGCAAATATGGGTATAGACCATTAGGCAATCATCCTATGGGAACAACAGTTATGCAAATCAATGCATAACTGAAGAAATCCAGCAAAAGATGAAGTCACAGCTAGCCTAGCCCACACACTTAGCACCTACAGCTATTTATGCCATCAGACTATAGACAATTAATTGTCTATATACTTTGTCAACATCAAAAGGTCACTGGAAGTCCAATATTGGATCAAGCCAGTGAACAGCTATTCCATTCCAGCCAGCAATCACAAACCATGGCAAATCACAGAGAGGGGAGCAACCAGGACAGCATCACAAGTGCTGCCAGGGCCACCTCAACCCTGAGCCAAAGACAAGAACCTACACATCATCATCCATTTGGATTCAGTAGAGGGCTAGGGTACACAACTGAGTGTTGGCATCCATCTAGCCCTGTCACATTTAATAGGATGATCACAACTGCAAAGCAGCTCACATCACTTATCCACTTCAGTAAAATTCAGGCAATACAGATAAGTGAACAAAACAAATAAATCAAAGCACCAGGGCTTTGCTGATGATCCAATGGATCATTGCAAGCAACAGCAGTTGCTTAAGCCAACAACAGTACACACCAGGCCAAGCCTGTATGAAGCACAAACAGCACTGGTTGAGCACCAGTGAATCACAGAGAGAAGCACACACTTGCTCACAAGCAAGTAATGATAAATTGATCATCAGAGCATCACTTGCTCTTGCTACAGGTCACCACAGCCAAGCATAGCATCAACACATGAACCAGACAATAAGATCAGCCACAGGACATGAACCAATACATCACAGATAATCAAATAAGCTAGATATCAAAGTATCCAGTAGCAGTTCATCATGGGATAGGGCTGTACAGGCACAGCTATGCTCAGTGGAGCATGCTCATGAGTTTGAGCACAAGAAATAGCACACCATGGCACTGGCACTTGCAAAAATTGCCAGGAATACACACAGTAATCACAGCCAAGGCAAATAGTTGAATACACTTGATGATCTAGTAGTAATAGCATCAAGGACAAGATCACAGAGATAGAATTAAGCAAGAATTGCAAACATAAGCAAGCACAGAGCCTAGGAATCTTGCACAGAATCATGTATAGCATGGCAGGATAGCACAACAGTAGTAACCATGGCGATAAAGGCCAGCAGATTTACAAAGAAGAAAGACAAGAGCACATGAACAAAGCAAGGCACAAAGAATAAATAAGATAGTCACGGCAAGCATCTCAACATGGAGACGCAGGCCAGTGGCTGAGCAAGATGAAGAGGATGAGGAGAGAAGTGAGCAGAGCAGACAGGGAGAGTAGGAGGCGATGGATACTCACCGGTGAAGTGAAGCGCAGGGCACGGCCATGGCGGCCACGGCGGCACACGCCGAGGGCGCAGCAGCGCTAGGCCAGGCCAAGCCATGGCAGCGCCACGGCACCAGCACCGCCACAGCACCAGGAGCATCGGCGGCGAGGAGATCGCCTTGGATCCCCACAGCAGGCGAGCAGAGGCGACGAGGGCGAGCGAACAAGGACGCCAGCGTCAGATCGACGCGGACCACCGTGTCCGCCGTCGAAAGGCGGATCAGATCCACTTGATCTCGCCGGCGGCAACCGCCGGAGTTGGCCGGATTAATTCGGCGACGGCGGCGGCGACCACGGATCGCCAGAGCGACGGGAGAGGGATAGGGTTTGGTCGCGCGAGAGAGGAAGAGAGGGGAATGGGGCTGGTCGAGCCGGACCGGGCCGGTCGGTTCAACCTAACCTTTCGGGTTGCACCGACAGTGGGGCCTGTGGGGCATTTTTGCCATTTCACAATACAATTAAAATACATAAACTTTGGAAAAGCACAATAAATACTTAATAGCTCTAAAAAAATAATTAAAAATATGAAAATAGATCAGCATAAAATTCTCTATCATAATAAAATACAAAGGGGAATTTTTGAAGACAATTAAGAATAAGTCTTCATTTGATGATTTAAATAATCATTTAAATCACACATATAATTTTCAATAATAAAAATAAGTCCATTAATGCATTTGGACTTTAAAAACACCTTGACAACATTTCAAGGTTGTATATTACTTTAAATCAAGTATCCCCAAATTATTCTTAGTAATAACCTCCTACATGAAATAATAACGACATCGGAAGGGGGGGACAAACCCTAAAACTGGAACCATGCATAATTGCTTCTTTAACCATTGCCCTTATCGGACAATGATGCTATTTTTCAGAACCAGAGGACAAGGGTCAGTCCACACCATCCAACTGCAAAACTTTGCAGTGTTCAGGCAAGTTCATCACTTGCTCATGTCATTTGAGTATTTCTATCAAATTACTTGCAAAGTATTATGGTTATCCCTATTGCATAAAAATCAAAACCACTACTTTCATAACTATGAATATGACTATGTGGTGGGCAATGGAACCATGGATTGTGTTGATATGGTGGAGGTTCCATTGCACGGGTTTATATCATTCTAGGATTAAACAACAAATGTCGCCAGTGATTCTTGTGTCGTAATATCCGTGTTAACCATAAGATCCGGAGTGGGACGGAGTAGTCAAAAGTGTTTCCACCTCTCGTTCATCAACGGATGCGCTTTACCATAGTACACTTGTAATCCAAGGGGGCAAGCTGGTGAGGCTGGGGAGTCCTAAGTCCCCACGGCATAGTCCGTAGTACACTTGTCGCCCGAAGGAGCAAGCTGGTGAGGCTGGGGAGTCCTAAGTCCCCATGGTATTGCGGTCTATGATGGGTTGCAGCTACCGGCGAAGGAGTTTGGTTCGATCCTGCATCGTCGTCGTGGTCGGGGTCCACCCTGAAATATATGGGAATAATGGGACCGGCGAGGACCCAGGGTCGGGGCATGCAACAAAGGGTGGGTGTTCGAGGTAGCGGAGGAACATGATTGGCTAGACCTTATACCGGGCCTCACACCGAAGGAAGTGTGGACGGGAAAGCTGCCCGGTTGGCACCAAGGTTAAGATCTCTTATGGGTAAAGCAACACACCTCTGCAGAGTGTAAAGAACTGTGACCTGTCACTCCCTGTTCCGGGATGAGGAACTGCGAACGCGGCCGGAAAGGAGCTCCATGAAGTTCTAGTAAACCGGTGAAGGCTGACGGACATAGCTCTTTGGAATAAAAGCAATCTCTTGAAGAAATGTTCCTCAAAACTTGCATTGGTATTAGACTTTCTGGTCTAATATCGTAGCTAGAGCATTAAACACCTCTTATCTATAATGAACTTGTTGAGTACGCTCGTACTCATACCACTCTTAAATCCCATGCTTAGATTGTGCAGATAAATGCGGAGGAGGACTACGACAACAATGAAGGGGCCGAGATCATCGGCTATGAAGAACAGCACCTCTGGAGGTATAGAAGGCGTAGACTACCTCATCGTCTACGGATCCGGGGAGGCTTCCGGAGGAGATCAAGCCTAGAGACATCCAGTAGTAGTAGTAACTGAGCAGCCCGAACTCTTAGTATTTAGCTGCTCGATGAAATAAATGTATAACTTAATGCGACTCTTATATTGTAAGCTAAGTTGGGTTCGCCTCGAACCCAGGAGTATTCCTCTTAGGACCCAAGAGGAGCTCCGAGACGACATGTGTATGATATTTGTAATAATAAATGAATGAGTTATGGACCTGCTATGTTCTGTTGTACTACTCTGAGGGATGTAATATTTGCGGAATGGTACTTCGTGAATGTTATATCAACGACTGGCATACTACAACATGCAGTGGTATGCAGGGTCACCACAGTTGGTATCAGAGCAAAAGCTTTGACCTTAGGTTGGAACCTAGTAAATGGGACCAAACGTTAGGAGTCAAATAGGACTAGTAAAGAATTCTCTAAAAATATGGTGTATATTCAATTGGGAATACAACAATCATATCTTTTAGTGCGATAATTCTTTATTATCACTATTATGATGCATTATTACTAATCTTATAATCTTTCTATTTCTACAGCCAACATGGCAAGTTCACGTCCCGGACGAAACATGAAAGTGATGGATTCCACATTGAGTGAATACCAAGGAGGACTTGCAGATATTCTACGAGCCATGTTACTTGAATTTGGGTGTGATCCCCAGATCCAAGTAAAGAAATACATGTACTATGATGGTACTGTATTGGCCAAGTGTAGGGTAGGACTGCGACTTCCCGAATCTCTGGGAATGAGCGTAGTCATGCCAGCAGGGGAAGCTAGGACAATCAACACAGCCTACCATATAGCTGTTATGAGAGCCATAACCGACATTCGGGAACATAAGACGAAAGAGCTTATGGGTTCCGAATTCTCCCATATTCCTCATAATCAGGAGGAAGAAGATCCCATGCTTAACCACTACAAATATGCAAAACGCAAAACCATAGCAGCTGCAAAATATATGGATAATAGCCGCAACTTCATATCATTACTCTTTCAGTTGAAACATCATCTGACGGGAGCAATTGATACGATGCTAGAGGAGTTTACTGAACCCAAGGAGGAGATTAGGGGGAAAGAACCTATGGAGAATGTGGTACACACACCAGTTTACTCAGCTGGTGACTACATTAGTATTGATCCTCTTGAGCGTGAACCTACACCTGTTACACCTGGGAACTATCTGGGTAGTTCCTATGGGGGATACGAGGGCGGAGAGGAATCCGGAAACAATCAGCATTCCGAGACTCCTATAGAAAATTCCATGGGTTGGCGTTGGGGATCTGATACTGGAACTCATAGTACTTCTGTGTATTATGATGGGGAGATGAATGATGACGCCACAACCCAGAACCAGAGTTATCCTAGTAATGAAGGAGTTGATGGAGGGTATCTGACACAGGTTGAGTCGGGTACGAGTGTTGGAAACACCTATGGTGGAGCTACAGGGGAGTACACCCGATGGGTGGACTATGATGCACTTAACGATCAGTTCGTGAACACTGATTTCTCCCTAGGATCATCATCGGATTCGGATTACCAGCCGACGGGGAGACCTTATGTTCCAGGGTCTATCAGAAGGACGACACGTTCGACCGGATGGAAGCCTGGGATGTACCGGGAGTGAAGATCGACTAGAGTCCACCAAGGGAGGCGAGGCTATAATACACAAGTACCACGTGTATTATAGTATGTAATATTTGTATAAATTTGTACATATACTTTAATAAGTGAGTTTGCCTACTCACATCGACTTGAGTATTGTAATAAGACCACTTAAGTATGTATATACATGGTATATGTTTTGTATGATTTGGATTTGCTTCTTGATTTCCATTGCGTGACAAGTTCTGTGCACAAAGTTGAGCTCAGAAAACTTGCGCATGGAGTAATTATGAGTATCATCTTGTGTTGCAGAACTAGGGGGTTATGTCGGGAGCGTTAGGAGAGGAGACCGAAGCGCAGCGCATGGAGCGCGAAGCAAAACAAAAGGAAGAGGCTGAGGGTGCAGCCAGAGATCAGTTTCCACCACCACCACCACCCATGACGCAGTAGAATTTCGTCCAGTACATGCAGCTGGTCGAGGAAAGACAACGTGTGATGTTGGAGCAGCAGAACAAATTCTTCCAAGAATTGCTGCAACAGAACAGGGTAGAAAGACCCGAGAATCCGGCAGTCACATTAGCAGACTTCCAGAACACCAAGCCTATATCTTTCGCATACGCGCCCGAGCCAATGGACGCGGAAGATTGGCTTATGGATACTGAGCGAAAGCTCAACACCGTTGGATGTAACGACCAAGAGAAGGTTCGTTATGCTACCCATCTGCTGTGTGGACCCGCCGCATCATGGTGGGACAATATCGTAGCCGTTTATCCGGCTGGGAAGGTATTTACCTGGGAGGAATTTGCAAGGAAGTTCAGGGAATCCAATGTCCCTGAAAGTATTGTGGAATTGAAGCGTCGAGAATTTGAAAGTCTCGAGCAGAAAGACAAGGCCATCCTGACTTATGTCAGGGAATTCTCCAAGCTGTCTCGGTATGCAGTTGAAGAAGTCAACACCGAGGACAAGAAGAAGAAAAGGTTTCTGAGGGGGTTAAGTCCCCAGTTCAAGGTTCAGCTCCGTATGATGAGAGCGACGGAGTTCCAAGAGTTGGTGGATGCAGCCATCACTCTGGAAGATGATTTCAAACAACTGCAGGAGGAGAAGAGGAAAAAGGCCAAGTTTGAGCCCAAGAGGTTTTCCAATAACAAGTCTAATACCAGCTTGAATTTCAAGCCAAGATACAACAACAACAACAACTACTACTACGGTAGTAGAAAGAATCAAGCATTTCAGACTGCAAACCAAATAGTTTGCTGTATTTGTGGAATTAAAGGACATACTTCGAAGGACTGTCGCAAACCCAGAATCATCTGCTTCGGGTGTCGCCAGGAGGGGCACATGATGAAAGACTGCCCTAATAAGAAGAATGGAGGAGGTCAGTCTGGAGGAGGTGGAAGCCGAGGAGGAAACACCGGAGGGAACTGGAAGAATAAGAAGCCCTTCGGTAAGCTGAACTGCACCAGTCTGGAGGAGGTGGTCAACTCCAATCAGGCGGTGATAGGTACGCTCCAGATACTCACTCA
Source organism: Lolium perenne (assembly GCF_019359855.2). Taxonomy (NCBI): domain Eukaryota; kingdom Viridiplantae; phylum Streptophyta; class Magnoliopsida; order Poales; family Poaceae; genus Lolium; species Lolium perenne. The sequence continues at coordinate 129,990,084 of NC_067248.2, forward strand.
TCCTGGCAAAGTACTTTTCGATACTAGTGCAACTACATCATTCATTTCTCAACAATTCATCACCAAACATGGGATTAGTTGCACTAAGTTAGATACACCCATAACCATACTTTCTGCGGGGGGAACGATAGTAGTAACCCATGCCAAACAAAAACAAGTCATCATGATCAATAAGTGCGCATTTGACGCCGACCTGTTCATTTTACCGATGAAGGACATTGATGTCATTCTTGGTATGAACTGGTTGGAAGCTAATGGAGCATTGATCGACTGTGTGAACAAAACGGTGTCTTTGAAAAGCCCCGATGGAAGTAGAATGATCTACCAAGGCGACAAACATACACAAATTGAAGTTGATCTACAGCTAAACAGCATGAAGGAGGTGAAGTTAGAAGATATACCTGTAGTGAATGAATTCCAGGATGTGTTTCCTGCGGAATTACCTGGTATGCCACCAGATAGGGAGATAGAATTCACTATCGACCTAATTCCAGGAACAGCTCCGATTGCTAAGGCACCATATAAGATGGGGCCCAAGGAGTTAAAAGAACTTAAGGAGCAACTGGATGACTTAGAACAAAAGGGATTCATACAAGAAAGTGTTTCACCATGGGGATCACCTGTGATCTTCGTGGATAAAAGAGATGGAGGAAAAAGGATGTGCGAAGACTACAGGAATCTGAACAACGTCACAATCAAGAACAAGTATCCACTTCCAAGAATACAAGATCTATTTGATCAAGTTAGAGGCGCGGGAGTCTTTTCCAAGATTGATCTAAGATCCGGTTATCACCAGATAAAGATCAAGAAGGAAGACGTTCCGAAAACTGCCTTTGTCTCAAGGTATGGACATCATGAATACCTTGTAGTGCCTTTTGGATTAACCAATGCCCCAGCAATATTCATGAATCTCATGAACAAGATCTTCATGCCATATCTAGACAAGTTTGTCATCGTATTCATCGATGATATCTTGATATATTCTAAGAACAAGACCGAACATGCTGAACATTTGAGGTTAGTGTTGCAAACACTAAGGGAACATCAACTCTATGCCAAATTTAGCAAGTGTGAATTTTGGCTAGATCAAGTGGAATTCCTTGGTCATGTTATTAGTAAAGATGGAATAGCTGTTAACCCGAGTAAGGTAGCAGCAGTTCTAGAATGGGAAGCACCCAAGATTGTCAAGGAAATTCGAGGATTCCTAGGAATGGCAGGATATTATCGAAGATTCATAGAAGGATTCTCCAAGATAGCAGGACCTATGACGAAACTGTTAAGAAAGAACACACCATTCGTGTGGTTA